>NC_057796.1:161538023-161539143 GCF_018294505.1 Triticum aestivum | reverse complement strand
CACCGGGCTTCTTTAATCCAATGCAACATTTGATTTTGCATCTCCCGACCGAGGCAAGATTGGGGGGGCCCGTGCAAAATCGTTGGTGCTACCCAACTGAGAGGATGCAGAAGACGCTTCGACAAAAATGTAAAAATAAACGTAGAATTGAAGCATCGATGGCTGAGGCATTCATCACTGAGGAGGCGGCAAACTTCGTGACAGCACACTACGAAGCCAAAAATCGTCATTTGCATAATCCGAAGCCTCGGTACAATGCTGACGACCCTAAAAAGGGTGGATCCAACCTCAGCCTATTCAAAGGGAATCTCGCACCAGCCAGTGTTTCAAATCCAGTATCTTTGGATAATGAACAATGGCGGACCATTTCGTTGTATATCTTCAACAACCTGATAGAAGTGCGGCCGTACATCGAGTAAGTTCTCGGTACATAGTTTCGCAACTTCTATTTCCTTTGAACTGCTCTTATTCCTGGATATTTCATACAGTCGATACGTCGCCTTATTCTCATATGGAGCGGTGATCCAAAAGGATTCTGTCGAAGAGTATGAGCTTCTCGCAAAGCAAGGTGGCGGCTATCCCGGTTTCATCTCTTGGTTCAAACAAACGGTAATTTCTATTAGACTTGTAGGTTAATTTGTAGGCGGCTATCCCGGTTTCAAGAGACACGTCTTTCCAAAAAGCGTTTCAAGAACCGCTATACTTCACCCCAAAACATTGAAGTAGACAGTGACAGTGAATCCGACATCACCCCAGAGGAGGAACAAGAAGAGCCGGAACAAGAAGAGGTTACTGCTGCGGATGACCTGTCATTGCTTGACCGATTACGTCAAGGTGGCCTTGCACATGTTGATGCCACTGAACCCTATGAGCCCGTCATTGATTATAGTGATGATGATGATTATGCATTTATTGATGATACTGATCGAGATTATTAGTAGTGTCAGGTATTAAATTTTTTAATGTTGTACTTGATGATGATACACTTAAGTGATACACATATTATTATTCATGTCGGTCTTTTTTTTATGTTGTACTAATTTCGTTTACTGTTTGTCATGGCAGGTGTTGAAAGATGGTGGGCGCTGGTCGGGAGCGCGCCAAGGCTCCTTCTTCCTCG
>NC_057796.1:161376424-161538013 GCF_018294505.1 Triticum aestivum | reverse complement strand
AATTCAAATTTGAACTACATGCACATTCTCCAGTGCATATAAACTGGTTGAAAAATCAAATATGTGTCCTTGGTTGCATGCTTTGGTCCCATGCAAGAAATGGGAATGAATTTCACACACCCTGCCAACGTCACTCGGCCGCAAACATTGAGATACCTGGTTTTTAAATTCTAGTAAATCCAAAACTCGTCTAAAATTCATGAAACTTGGCATGCTATCATGGAGCGGCATCTCCATGCCGTGGTAAATTTTTTGTCCCATTTGAGGCAGGTTTGGTTATAAGCTTCTCAGAAACCAGAGCTTCTCACAACAAGCGTGATGGTTTCGGTAGGGAACGTGCCACCTTTGGAGACGAAACGATGTCCGTTCCCTCTTATTGCTTTAAAAAAATTCGAGTGTCAACATAGAACAACAGGAGTGTTGTGTTCAATTTTGGAATTTTTCGGGGTTCGTTTGGACATTTTTATACATTAACTAGGTTTTCCAGGCATTGTTATGCGCATATTCAAATTTGAAGTACATGCATATTCTCCAGTGCATATAAACTGGTTGAAAAATCAAATATGTGTCCTTGGTTGCATGCTTAGGTCCCATGCAAGAAATGGGAATGAATTTCACACACCATGCCACCGTCACTCGGCCGCAAACATTGAGATACCTGGTTTTCAAATTCTAGTAAATCCAAAACTCGTTTGAAATTCATGAAACTTGGCATGCTATCCTAGAGCGGCATCAACATGCCGTGGTAAATTTTTTGTCCCATTTGGGGCAGGTTTGGTTATAAGCTTCTCAGAAACCAGAGCTTCTCACCACAAGCGTGATGGTTTCGGTAGGGAACGTGCCACCTTTGGGGACGAAACAATATCCGTTGCCTCTTATTGCTTTCAAAATCTTTCGAGTGTCAACATAGAACAACAAGAGTGTTGTGTTCAATTTTGGAATTTTTCGGGGTTCGTTTGGACATTTTTACACATTAACTGGGTTTTCCAGGCATTTTATGCGCATAATTCAAATTTGAACAACATGCACATTCTCCAATGCATATAAACTGGTTGAAAAATCAAATATGCGTCCTTGGTTGCATGCTTAGGTCCCATGCAAGAAATGGGAATGAATTTCACACACCCTGCCAACGTCACTCGGCCGCAAGCATTGAGATACCTTGTTTTTAAATTCTAGTAAATCCAAAACTCGTCTAAAATTCATGAAACTTGGCATGCTATCATGTAGCGGCATCTCCATGCCGTGGTAAATTTTTTTGTCCCATTTGAGGCAGGTTTGGTTATAAGCTTCTAAGAAACCAGAGCTTCTCACAACAAGCGTGATGGTTTCGGTAGGGAACGTGCCACCTTTGGAGACGAAACGATGTCCGTTCCCTCTTACTGCTTTAAAAAAAATTCGAGTGTCAACATAGAACAACAGGAGTGTTGTGTTCAATTTTGGAATTTTTCGGGGTTCGTTTGGACATTTTTATACATTAACTAAGTTTTCCAGGCATTGTTATGCGCATAATTCAAATTTGAAGTACATGCATATTCTCAAGTGCATATAAACTGGTTGAAAAATCAAATATCTGTCCTTGGTTGCATGCTTAGGTCCCATGCAAGAAATGGGAATGAATTTCACACACCCTGCCAACGTCACTCGGCCGCAAACATTGAGATACCTGGTTTTAAAATTCTAGTAAATCCAAAACTCGTCTAAAATTCATGAAACTTGGCATGCTATCGAGCAGCGGCATCACCATGCCGTGGAAAATTTTTGTCCCATTTGGGGCAGGTTTGGTTATAAGCTTCTCAGAAACCAGAGCTTCTCACAACAAGCGTGATGGTTTCGGTAGGGAACGTGCCACCTTTGGGGACGAAACAATATCCGTTGCCTCTTATTGCTTTCAAAATCTTTCGAGTGTCAACATAGAACAACAAGAGTGTTGTGTTCAATTTTGGAATTTTTCGGGGTTCGTTTGGACATTTTTACACATTAACTGGGTTTTCCAGGCATTTTATGCGCATAATTCAAATTTGAACAACATGCACATTCTCCAGTGCATATAAACTGGTTGAAAAATCAAATATGCGTCCTTGGTTGCATGCTTAGGTCCCATGCAAGAAATGGGAATGAATTTCACACACCCTGCCAACGTCACTCGGCCGCAAGCATTGAGATACCTTGTTTTTAAATTCTAGTAAATCCAAAACTCGTCTAAAATTCATGAAACTTGGCATGCTATCATGGAGCGGCATCTCCATGCCGTGGTAAATTTTTTATTCCCATTTGAGGCAGGTTTGGTTATAAGCTTCTAAGAAACCAGAGCTTCTCACAACAAGCGTGATGGTTTCGGTAGGGAACGTGCCACCTTTGGAGACGAAACGATGTCCGTTCCCTCTTATTGCTTTAAAAAAAATTCGAGTGTCAACATAGAACAACAGGAGTGTTGTGTTCAATTTTGGAATTTTTCGGGGTTCGTTTGGACATTTTTATACATTAACTAAGTTTTCCAGGCATTGTTATGCGCATAATTCAAATTTGAAGTACATGCATATTCTCAAGTGCATATAAACTGGTTGAAAAATCAAATATCTGTCCTTGGTTGCATGCTTAGGTCCCATGCAAGAAATGGGAATGAATTTCACACACTCTGCCAACGTCACTCGGCCGCAAACATTGAGATACCTGGTTGTAAAATTCTAGTAAATCCAAAACTCTTCTAAAATTCATGAAACTTGGCATGCTATCAAGCAGCGGCATCACCATGCCGTGGTAAATTTTTGTCCCATTTGGGGCAGGTTTGGTTATAAGCTTCTCAGAAACCAGAGCTTCTCACAACAAGCGTGATGGTTTCGGTAGGGAACGTGCCACCTTTGGGGACGAAACGATGTCCGTTGCCTCTTATTGCTTTAAAAAAATTTGAGTGTCAACATAGAACAACAGGAGTGTTGTGTTCAATTTTGGAATTTTTCGGGGTTCGTTTGGACATTTTTATACATTAACTAGGTTTTCCAGGCATTGTTATGCGCATAATTCAAATTTGAAGTACATGCATATTCTCCAGTGCATATAAACTGGTTGAAAAATCAAATATGTGTCCTTGGTTGCATGCTTAGGTCCCATGCAAGAAATGGGAATGAATTTCACACACCATGCCACCGTCACTCGGCCGCAAACATTGAGATACCTGGTTTTCAAATTCTAGTAAATCCAAAACTCGTCTGAAATTCATGAAACTTGGCATGCTATCATGGAGCGGCATCAACATGCCGTGGTAAATTTTTTGTCCCATTTGGGGCAGGTTTGGTTATAAGCTTCTCAGAAACCAGAGCTTCTCACAACAAGCGTGATGGTTTCGGTAGGGAACGTGCCACCTTTGGGGACGAAACGATATCCGTTGCCTCTTATTGCTTTCAAAATCTTTCGAGTGTCAACATAGAACAACAGGAGTGTTGTGTTCAATTTTGGAATTTTTCGGGGTTCGTTTGGACATTTTTACACATTAACTGGGTTTTCTAGGCATTTTATGCGCATAATTCAAATTTGAATTACATGCACATTCTCCAGTGCATATAAACTGGTTGAAAAATCAAATATGTGTCCTTGGTTGCATGCTTTGGTCCCATGCAAGAAATGGGAATGAATTTCACACACCCTGCCAACGTCACTCGGCCGCAAACATTGAGATACCTGGTTTTAAAATTCTAGTAAATCAAAAACTCGTCTAAAATTCATGAAACTTGGCATGCTATCATGGAGCGGCATCAACATGCCGTGGTAAATTTTTTGTCCCATTTGGGGCAGGTTTGGTTATAAGCTTCTCACAACAAGCGTGATGGTTTCGGTAGGGAACGTGCCACCTTTGGAGACGAAACGATGTCCGTTCCCTCTTATTGCTTTAAAAAAAATTCGAGTGTCAACATAGAACAACAGGAGTGTTGTGTTCAATTTTGGAATTTCTCGGGGTTCGTTTCGACATTTTTATACATTAACTAAGTTTTCCAGGCATTGTTATGCGCATAATTCAAATTTGAAGTACATGCATATTCTCCAGTGCATATAAACTGGTTGAAAAATCAAATATGTGTCCTTGGTTGCATGCTTAGGTCCCATGGAAGAAATGGGAATGAATTTCACACACCATGCCACCGTCACTCGGCCGCAAACATTGAGATACCTGGTTTTCAAATTCTAGTAAATCCAAAACTCGTCTGAAATTCATGAAACTTGGCATGCTATCATGGAGCAGCATCAACATGCCGTGGTAAATTTTTTGTCCCATTTGGGGCAGGTTTGGTTATAAGCTTCTCAGAAACCAGAGCTTCTCACAACAAGCGTGATGGTTTCGGTAGGGAACGTGCCACCTTTGGGGACGAAACGATATCCGTTGCCTCTTATTGCTTTCAAAATCTTTCGAGTGTCAACATAGAACAACAGGAGTGTTGTGTTCAATTTTGGAATTTTTCGGGGTTCGTTTGGACATTTTTACACATTAACTGGGTTTTCTAGGCATTTTATGCGCATAATTCAAATTTGAATTACATGCACATTCTCCAGTGCATATAAACTGGTTGAAAAATCAAATATGTGTCCTTGGTTGCCTGCTTTGGTCCCATGCAAGAAATGGGAATGAATTTCACACACCCTGCCAACGTCACTCGGCCGCAAACATTGAGATACCTGGTTTTAAAATTCTAGTAAATCAAAAACTCGTCTAAAATTCATGAAACTTGGCATGCTATCATGGAGCGGCATCAACATGCCGTGGTAAATTTTTTGTCCCATTTGGGGCAGGTTTGGTTATAAGCTTCTCAGAAACCAGAGCTTCTCACAACAAGCGTGATGGTTTCGGTAGGGAACATGCCACCTTTGGGGACGAAACGATATCCGTTGCCTCTTATTGCTTTCAAAATCTTTCGAGTGTCAACATAGAACAACAGGAGTGTTGTGTTCAATTTTGGAATTTCTCGGGGTTCGTTTGGACATTTTTATACATTAACTAAGTTTTCCAGGCATTGTTATGCGCATAATTCAAATTTGAAGTACATGCATATTCTCCAGTGCATATAAACTGGTTGAAAAATCAAATATGTGTCCTTGGTTGCATGCTAAGGTCCCATGCAAGAAATGGGAACTAATTTCACACACCATGCCACCGTCACTCGGCCGCAAACATTGAGATACCTGGTTTTCAAATTATAGTAAATCCAAAACTCGTCTGAAATTCAATAAACTTGGCATGCTATCATGGAGCGGCATCAACATGCCGTGGTAAATTTTTTGTCCCATTTGGGGCAGGTTTGGTTATAAGCTTCTCAGAAACCAGAGCTTCTCACAACAAGCGTGATGGTTTCGGTAGGGAACGTGCCACCTTTGGGGACGAAACGATATCCGTTGCCTCTTATTGCTTTCAAAATCTTTCGAGTGTTAACATAGAACAACAGGAGTGTTGTGTTCAATTTTGGAATTTTTCGGGGTTCGTTTGGAAATTTTTTACACATTAACTGGGTTTTCCAGGCATTTTATGCTTATAATTCAAATTTGAACTACATGCACATTCTCCAGTGCAGATAAACTGGTTGAAAAATCAAATATGTGTCCTTGGTTGCATGCTTATGTTCCATGCAAGAAATGGGAATGAATTTCACACACCATGCCACCGTCACTCGGCCGCAAACATTGAGATACCTGGTTTTTAAATTCTAGTAAATCCAAAACTCGTCTGAAATTCATGAAACTTGGCATGCTATCATGGAGTGGCATCAACATGGCGTGGTAAATTTTTTGTTCCATTTGGGGCAGGTTTGGTTATAAGCTTCTAAAAAACCAGAGCTTCTCACAACAAGCGTGATGGTTTCGGTAGGGAACGTGCCACCTTTGGGGACGAAACAATATCCATTGCCTCTTATTGCTTTCAAAATCTTTCGAGTGTCAACATAGAACAACAGGAGTGTTGTGTTCAATTTTGGAATTTTTCGGGGTTCGTTTGGACATTTTTACACATTAACTGGGTTTTCCAGGCATTTTATGCGCATAATTCAAATTTGAACTACATGCACATTCTCCAGTGCATATAAACTAGTTGAAAAATCAAATATGTGTCCTTGGTTGCATGCTTAGGTCCCATACAAGAAATGGGAATGAATTTCACACACCATGCCACCGTCACTCGGCCGCAAACATTGAGATACCTGGTTTTTAAATTCTAGTAAATCCAAAACTCGTCTGAAATTCATGAAACTTGGCATGCTATCATGGAGCGGCATCAACATGCCGTGGTAATTTTTTGTCCCATTTGGGGCAGGTTTGGGTATAAGCTTCTCACACACCAGAGCTTCTCACAACAAGCGTGATGGTTTCGGTAGGGAACGTGCCAGCTTTGGGAACGAAACGATATCCGTTGCCTCTTATTGCTTTCTAAATTTTTCGAGTGTCAACATAGAACAACAAGAGTGTTGTGTTCAATTTTTGAATTTTTCGGTGTTCGTTTGGACATTTTTATACATTAACTGGGTTTTCCAGGCATTTTATGCGCATAGTTCAAATTTGAACTACATGCACATTCTCCAATGCATATAAACTGATTGAAAAATCAAATATTTGTCCTTGGTTGCATGCTTAGGTCCCATGCAAGAAATGGGAATGAATTTCACACACCCTACCACCGTCACTTGGCCGCAAACATTGAGATACCTGGTTTTTAAATTCTAGTAAATCCAAAACTCGTCTGTAATTCATGAAACTTGGCATGCTATCATGGAGGGGCATCAACATGCCATGGTAAATTTTTTGTCCCATTTGGGGCAGGTTTGGGTATAAGCATCTCAGAAACTAGAGCTTCTCACAACAAGCATGATGGTTTCGGTAGGGAACGTGCCACCTTTGGGGACGAAACGATGTCCGTTGCATCTTATGGCTTTCAAAAAGTTTCGAGTGTCATCATAGAACAACAGGAGTGTTGTGCTAAATTTGGATTTTTTTCGGGGTTCGTTTGGACATTTTATACATGAACTAGGTTTTCCAGGCATTTTATGCTTATAATTCAAATTTGAACTACATGCACATTCTCCAGTGCATATAAACTGGTTGAAAAATCAAATATTTGTCCTTGGTTGCATGCTTATGTTCCATACAAGAAATGGGAATGAATTTCACACACCATGCCACCGTCACTTGGCCGCAAACATTGAGATACCTGGTTTTTAAATTCTAGTAAATCCAAAACTCGTCTGAAATTCATGAAACTTGGCATGCTATCATGGAGCGGCATCAACATGCCGTGGTAAATTTTTTGTCCCATTTGTGGCAGGTTTGGTTATAAGCTTCTCAGAAACCGGAGCTTCTCACAACAAGCGTGATGGTTTCGGTAGGGAACATGCCACCTTTGGGGACGAAACGATGTCCGTTGCCTCTTATTGCTTTCAAAATCTTTCGAGTGTCAACATAGAAGAACAGGAGTGTTGTGTTCAGTTTTGGAATTTTTCGGGATTCGTTTGGACATTTTTACACATTAACTGGGTTTTCCAGGCATTTTATGCGCATAATTCAAATTTGAACTACATGCACATTCTCCAGTGCATATAAACTGGTTGAAAAATCAAATATGTGTCCTTGGTTGCATGCTTATGTTCCATACAAGAAATGGGAATGAATTTCACACACCATGCCACCGTCACTCGGCCGCAAACATTGAGATACCTGGTTTTTAAATTCTAGTAAATCCAAAACTCGTCTGAAATTCATGAAACTTGGCATGCTATCATGGAGCGGCATCAACATGCCGTGGTAATTTTTTGTCCCATTTGGGGCAGGTTTGGGTATAAGCTTCTCACACACCAGAGCTTCTCACAACAAGCGTGATGGTTTCGGTAGGGAACGTGCCAGCTTTGGGAACGAAACGATATCCGTTGCCTCTTATTGCTTTCTAAATTTTTCGAGTGTCAACATAGAACAACAAGAGTGTTGTGTTCAATTTTTGAATTTTTCGGTGTTCGTTTGGACATTTTTATACATTAACTGGGTTTTCCAGGCATTTTATGCGCATAGTTCAAATTTGAACTACATGCACATTCTCCAATGCATATAAACTGATTGAAAAATCAAATATTTGTCCTTGGTTGCATGCTTAGGTCCCATGCAAGAAATGGGAATGAATTTCACACACCCTACCACCGTCACTTGGCCGCAAACATTGAGATACCTGGTTTTTAAATTCTAGTAAATCCAAAACTCGTCTGTAATTCATGAAACTTGGCATGCTATCATGGAGGGGCATCAACATGCCATGGTAAATTTTTTGTCCCATTTGGGGCAGGTTTGGGTATAAGCATCTCAGAAACTAGAGCTTCTCACAACAAGCATGATGGTTTCGGTAGGGAACGTGCCACCTTTGGGGACGAAACGATGTTCGTTGCATCTTATTGCTTTCAAAAAGTTTCGAGTGTCATCATAGAACAACAGGAGTGTTGTGCTAAATTTTGGATTATTTCGGGGTTCGTTTGGACATTTTTATACATGAACTAGGTTTTCCAAGCATTTTATGCTTATAATTCAAATTTGAACTACATGCATATTCTCCAGTGCATATAAACTGGTTGAAAAATCAAATATGTGTCCTTGGTTGCATGCTTATGTTCCATACAAGAAATGGGAATGAATTTCACACACCATGCCACCGTCACTCGGCCGCAAACATTGAGATACCTGGTTTTTAAATTCTAGTAAATCCAAAACTCGTCTGAAATTCATGAAACTTGGCATGCTATCATGGAGCGGCATCAACATGCCGTGGTAATTTTTTGTCCCATTTGGGGCAGGTTTGGGTATAAGCTTCTCACACACCAAAGCTTCTCACAACAAGCGTGATGGTTTCGGTAGGGAACGTGCCAGCTTTGGGAACGAAACGATATCCGTTGCCTCTTATTGCTTTCTAAATTTTTCGAGTGTCAACATAGAACAACAAGAGTGTTGTGTTCAATTTTTGAATTTTTCGGTGTTCGTTTGGACATTTTTATACATTAACTGGGTTTTCCAGGCATTTTATGCACATAGTTCAAATTTGAACTACATGCACATTCTCCAATGCATATAAACTGATTGAAAAATCAAATATTTGTCCTTGGTTGCATGCTTAGGTCCCATGGAAGAAATGGGAATGAATTTCACACACCCTACCACCGTCACTTGGGCGCAAACATTGAGATACCTGGTTTTTAAATTCTAGTAAATCCAAAACTCGTCTAAAATTCCTGAAACATGGCATGCTATCATGGAGCGGCATCGACATGCCGTGGTAAATTTTTTGTCCCATTTGGGGCAGGTTTGGGTATATGCTTCTCAGAAACCAGAGCTTCTCACAACAAGCATGATGGTTTCGGTAGGGAACGTGCCACCTTTGGGGACAAAACGATGTCCGTTGCATCTTATTGCTTTCAAAAAATTTCGAGTGTCAACATAGAACAACAGGAGTGTTGTGCTAAATTTTGGATTTTTTCGGGGTTCGTTTGGACATTGTTATACATTAACTAGGTTTTCCAGGCATTTTATGCGCATAATTCAAATTCAAACTACATGCATATTCACCAGTGCATATAAACTGGTTGAAAAATTAAATATGTGTCCTTGGTTGCATGCTTATGTCCCATGCAAGAAATGGGAATGAATTTCACACACCATGCCACCGTCATTCGGCCGCAAACATTGAGATACCTGGTTTTTAAATTCTAGTAAATCCAAAACTCGTCTGAAATTCATGAAACTTGGCATGCTATCATGGAGCGGCATCAACATGCCGTGGTAATTTTTTGTCCCATTTGGGGCAGGTTTGGGTATAAGCTTCTCACACACCAAAGCTTCTCACAACAAGCGTGATGGTTTCGGTAGGGAACGTGCCAGCTTTGGGAACGAAACGATATCCGTTGCCTCTTATTGCTTTCTAAATTTTTCGAGTGTCAACATAGAACAACAAGAGTGTTGTGTTCAATTTTTGAATTTTTCGGTGTTCGTTTGGACATTTTTATACATTAACTGGGTTTTCCAGGCATTTTATGCGCATAGTTCAAATTTGAACTACATGCACATTCTCCAATGCATATAAACTGATTGAAAAATCAAATATTTGTCCTTGGTTGCATGCTTAGGTCCCATGCAAGAAATGGGAATGAATTTCACACACCCTACCACCGTCACTTGGCCGCAAACATTGAGATACCTGGTTTTTAAATTCTAGTAAATCCAAAACTCGTCTGTAATTCATGAAACTTAGCATGCTATCATGGAGGGGCATCAACATGCCATGGTAAATTTTTTGTCCCATTTGGGGCAGGTTTGGGTATAAGCTTCTCAGAAACTAGAGCTTCTCACAACAAGCATGATGGTTTCGGTAGGGAACGTGCCACCTTTGGGGATGAAACGATGTCCGTTGCATCTTATTGCTTTCAAAAAGTTTCGAGTGTCATCATAGAACAACAGGAGTGTTGTGCTAAATTTTGGATTATTTCGGGGTTCGTTTGGACATTTTTATACATGAACTAGGTTTTCCAAGCATTTTATGCTTATAATTCAAATTTGAACTACATGCATATTCTCCAGTGCATATAAACTGGTTGAAAAATCAAATATGTGTCCTTGGTTGCATGCTTATGTTCCATACAAGAAATGGGAATGAATTTCACACACCATGCCACCGTCACTCGGCCGCAAACATTGAGATACCTGGTTTTTAAATTCTAGTAAATCCAAAACTCGTCTGAAATTCATGAAACTTGGCATGCTATCATGGAGCGGCATCAACATGCCGTGGTAATTTTTTGTCCCATTTGGGGCAGGTTTGGGTATAAGCTTCTCACACACCAAAGCTTCTCACAACAAGCGTGATGGTTTCGGTAGGGAACGTGCCAGCTTTGGGAACGAAACGATATCCGTTGCCTCTTATTGCTTTCTAAATTTTTCGAGTGTCAACATAGAACAACAAGAGTGTTGTGTTCAATTTTTGAATTTTTCGGTGTTCGTTTGGACATTTTTATACATTAACTGGGTTTTCCAGGCATTTTATGCACATAGTTCAAATTTGAACTACATGCACATTCTCCAATGCATATAAACTGATTGAAAAATCAAATATTTGTCCTTGGTTGCATGCTTAGGTCCCATGCAAGAAATGGGAATGAATTTCACACACCCTACCACCGTCACTTGGGCGCAAACATTGAGATACCTGGTTTTTAAATTCTAGTAAATCCAAAACTCGTCTAAAATTCCTGAAACATGGCATGCTATCATGGAGCGGCATCGACATGCCGTGGTAAATTTTTTGTCCCATTTGGGGCAGGTTTGGGTATATGCTTCTCAGAAACCAGAGCTTCTCACAACAAGCATGATGGTTTCGGTAGGGAACGTGCCACCTTTGGGGACAAAACGATGTCCGTTGCATCTTATTGCTTTCAAAAAATTTCGAGTGTCAACATAGAACAATAGGAGTGTTGTGCTAAATTTTGGATTTTTTCGGGGTTCGTTTGGACATTTTTATACATTAACTAGGTTTTCCAGGCATTTTATGCGCATAATTCAAATTCAAACTACATGCATATTCACCAGTGCATATAAACTGGTTGAAAAATTAAATATGTGTCCTTGGTTGCATGCTTATGTCCCATGCAAGAAATGGGAATGAATTACACACACCATGCCACCGTCATTCAGCCGCAAACATTGAGATACCTGGTTTTTAAATTCTATTAAATGTAAAACTCGTCCGAAATTCCTGAAACATGGCATGCTATCATGGAGCAGCATCAACATGCCGTGGTAAATTTTTTGTCCCATTTGGGGCAGGTTTGGTTATAAGCTTCTCAGAAACCGGAGCTTCTCACAACAAGCGTGATGGTTTCGGTAGGGAACGTGCCACCTTTGGGGACAAAACGATATCCGTTGCCTCTTATTGCTTTCAAAATCTTTCGAGTGTCAACATAGAACAACAGGTGTGTTGTGTTCAATTTTGGAATTTTTCAGGGTTCGTTTGGACATTTTTACACATTAACTGGGTTTTCCAGGCATTCTATGCTCATAATTCAAATTTGAACTGCAGGCACATTCTCCAGTGCATATAAACTGGTTAAAAAGTCAAATACGTGTCCTTGGTTGCATGCTTAGGTCCCATGCAAGAAATGGGAATGAATTTCGCACACCCTGCCACCGTCACTCGGCCGCAAACATTGAGATATCTGGTTTTTAAATTTTAGTAAATCTAAAACTCGTCTAAAATTCATGAAACTTGGCATGCTATCATGGAGCGGCATCAACATGCCGTGGTATATTTTTGTCCCATTTGGCGCAGGTTTGGGTATAAGCTTCTCACACACACCAGAGCTTCTCACAACAAGCGTGATTGTTTCGGT
Source organism: Triticum aestivum (assembly GCF_018294505.1). NCBI lineage: Eukaryota > Viridiplantae > Streptophyta > Magnoliopsida > Poales > Poaceae > Triticum > Triticum aestivum. Next base: position 161,525,630 of record NC_057796.1, on the reverse strand, counting down.
AGGAAACGTGCCACCTTTGGGGACGAAACGATGTCCGTTGCATCTTATTGCTTTCAAAAAGTTTCGAGTGTCATCATAGAACAACAGGAGTGTTGTGCTAAATTTTGGATTATTTCGGGGTTCGTTTGGACATTTTTATACATGAACTAGGTTTTCCAAGCATTTTATGCTTATAATTCAAATTTGAACTACATGCATATTCTCCAGTGCATATAAACTGGTTGAAAAATCAAATATGTGTCCTTGGTTGCATGCTTATGTTCCATACAAGAAATGGGAATGAATTTCACACACCATGCCACCGTCACTCGGCCGCAAACATTGAGATACCTGGTTTTTAAATTCTAGTAAATCCAAAACTCGTCTGAAATTCATGAAACTTGGCATGCTATCATGGAGCGGCATCAACATGCCGTGGTAATTTTTTGTCCCATTTGGGGCAGGTTTGGGTATAAGCTTCTCACACACCAAAGCTTCTCACAACAAGCGTGATGGTTTCGGTAGGGAACGTGCCAGCTTTGGGAACGAAACGATATCCGTTGCCTCTTATTGCTTTCTAAATTTTTCGAGTGTCAACATAGAACAACAAGAGTGTTGTGTTCAATTTTTGAATTTTTCGGTGTTCGTTTGGACATTTTTATACATTAACTGGGTTTTCCAGGCATTTTATGCACATAGTTCAAATTTGAACTACATGCACATTCTCCAATGCATATAAACTGATTGAAAAATCAAATATTTGTCCTTGGTTGCATGCTTAGGTCCCATGCAAGAAATGGGAATGAATTTCACACACCCTACCACCGTCACTTGGGCGCAAACATTGAGATACCTGGTTTTTAAATTCTAGTAAATCCAAAACTCGTCTAAAATTCCTGAAACATGGCATGCTATCATGGAGCGGCATCGACATGCCGTGGTAAATTTTTTGTCCCATTTGGGGCAGGTTTGGGTATATGCTTCTCAGAAACCAGAGCTTCTCACAACAAGCATGATGGTTTCGGTAGGGAACGTGCCACCTTTGGGGACAAAACGATGTCCGTTGCATCTTATTGCTTTCAAAAAATTTCGAGTGTCAACATAGAACAACACGAGTGTTGTGCTAAATTTTGGATTTTTTCGGGGTTCGTTTGGACATTTTTATACATTAACTAGGTTTTCCAGGCATTTTATGCGCATAATTCAAATTCAAACTACATGCATATTCACCAGTGCATATAAACTGGTTGAAAAATTAAATATGTGTCCTTGGTTGCATGCTTATGTCCCATGCAAGAAATGGGAATGAATTTCACACACCATGCCACCGTCATTCGGCCGCAAACATTGAGATACCTGGTTTTTAAATTCTATTAAATGTAAAACTCGTCCGAAATTCCTAAAACATGGCATGCTATCATGGAGCGGCATCAACATGCCGTGGTAAATTTTTTGTCCCATTTGGGGCAGGTTTGGTTATAAGCTTCTCAGAAACCGGAGCTTCTCACAACAAGCGTGATGGTTTCGGTAGGGAACGTGCCACCTTTGGGGACAAAACGATATCCGTTGCCTCTTATTGCTTTCAAAATCTTTCGAGTGTCAACATAGAACAACAGGTGTGTTGTGTTCAATTTTGGAATTTTTCAGGGTTCGTTTGGACATTTTTACACATTAACTGGGTTTTCCAAGCATTCTATGCTCATAATTCAAATTTGAACTGCAGGCACATTCTCCAGTGCATATAAACTGGTTAAAAAGTCAAATACGTGTCCTTGGTTGCATGCTTAGGTCCCATGCAAGAAATGGGAATGAATTTCGCACACCCTGCCACCGTCACTCGGCCGCAAACATTGAGATATCTGGTTTTTAAATTTTAGTAAATCTAAAACTTGTCTAAAATTCATGAAACTTGGCATGCTATCATGGAGCGGCATCAACATGCCGTGGTATATTTTTGTCCCATTTGGCGCAGGTTTGGGTATAAGCTTCTCACACACACCAGAGTTTCTCACAACAAGCGTGATTGTTTCGGTAGGAAACGTGCCACCTTTGGGGACGAAACGATATGTGTCGCCTCTTATTGCTTTGTAAATTTTTCGAGTGTCAACATAGAACAACAAGAGTGTTGTGTTCAATTCTGGAATTTTTCGGGGTTCGTTTGGATATTTTTATACATTAACTGGGTTTTCCAGGCATTTTATGCGCATAATTCAAATTTGAACTACATGCACATTCTCCAATGCATATAAACTGGTTGAAAAATCAAATATTTGTCCTAGGTTACATTCTTAGGTCCCATGCAAGAAATGGGAATGAATTAAACACACCCTACCACCGTCACTCGGCCGCAAACATTGAGATACCTGGTTTTTAAATTGTAGTAAATCCAAAACTCATCTGAAATTCATGAAACTTGGCATGCTATCATGGAGCGGCATCAACATGCCCTGCTAAAGTTTTTGTCCCAATTGGGGCAGGTGTGGGTATAAGCTTCTCAGAAACCAGAGCTTCTCACAACAAGCGTGATGGTTTCGGTAGGGAACGTGCCACCTTTGGGGACGAAACGATGTCCGTTGCATCTTATTGCTTTCAAAAAATTTCGAGTGTCAACATAGAACAACAGGAGTGTTGTGCTCAATTTTGGAATATTTCGGGGTTCGTTTGGACATTTTTATACATTAACTAGGTTTTCCAGGCATGTTATGCGCATAATTCAAAATTGAACCACATGCATATTCTCAAGTGCATATTAACTGGTTGAAAAATCAAATATGTTTCCTTGGTTGCATGCTTAGGTCCCATGAAAGAAATGGGAACGAATTTCACAGACCCTGCCACCGTCACTCGGCTGCAAACATTGAGATACCGGGTTTCTAAATTCTAGTAAATCCAAAACTCGTCTAAAATTCATGAAACTTGGCATGCTATCATGGAGCGGCACCAACATGCCATGGTAAATTTTTTGTCCCATTTGGGGCATGTTTGGGTATAAGCTTCTCACACACCAGAGCTTCTCACAACAAGCATCATGGTTTCGGTAGGGAACGTGCCACCTTTGGGGACGAAACGATATCCGGTTCCTCTTATTGCTTTCTAAATTTCTCGAGTGTCAACATAGAACAACAGGAGTGTTGTGTTCAATTTTGGAATTTTTCGGGGTTCGTTTGGACATTTTTACACATTAACTGGGTTTTCCAGGCATTTTATGCGCATAATTCAAATTTGAACTGCATGCACATTCTCCAGTGCATATAAACTGGTTAAAAAGTCAAATACGTGTCCTTGGTTGCATGCTTAGGTCCCATGCAACAAATGGGAATGAATTTCACACACCCTGCCTCCGTCACTCGGCCGCAAACATTGAGATACCTGGTTTTTAAATTCTAGTAAATCCAAAACTCGTCTAAAATTCATGAAACTTAGCATGCTATCATGGAGCGGCATCAACATGCTGTCGTAATTTTTTTGTCCCATTTGGGGCAGGTTTGGGTATAAGCTTCTCACACACCAGAGCTTCTCACAACAAGCGTGATGGTTTCGGTAGGGAATATACCACCTTTGGGGACGAAACGATATCCGTTGCGTCTTATTGCTTTCTAAATTTGTCGAGTGTCAACATAGAACAACAAGAGTGTTGTGTTCAATTTTGGAATTTTTCGGGGTTCGTTTGGACGTTTTTATACATTAACTGGGTTTTCCAGGCATTTTATGCGCATAATTCAAATTTGAACTACATGCACATTCTCCAGTGCATCTAAACTGATTGAAAAATCAAATATTTGTCCTTGGTTGCATGCTTAGGTCCCATGCAAGAAATGGGAATGAATTTTACACACCCTACCACCGTCACTCGGCCGCAAACATTGAGATACCTGGTTTTTAAATTCTAGTAAATCCAAAACTCGTCTGAAATTCCTGAAACTTGGCATGCTATCATGGAGCGGCATCAACATGCCGTGGTAAATTTTTTGTCACATTTGGGGCAGGTTTGGGTATAAGCTTCTCAGAAACCAGAGCTTCTCACAACAAGCATGATGGTTTCGGTAGGGAACGTGCCACGTTTGGGGATGAAACGATGTCCGTTGCATCTTATTGCTTTCAAATAATTTCGAGTGTCAACATAGAACAACAGGAGTGTTGTTCTGAATTTTGGATTTTTTCGGGGTTCGCTTGGACATTTTTATACATTAACTAGGTTTTCCAGGCATTTTATGCGTACAATTCAAATTTGAACTAATGCACATTCTCCAGTGCATATAAACTGGATGAAAAGTCAAATATGTGTCCTTGGTTGCATCCTTAGGTCCCATGCAAGAAATGGGATTGAATTTCACACACCCTGCCACCGTCACTCGGCCGCAAACATTGAGATACCTCGTTTTTAAATTCTTTTAAATCCAAAACTCGTCTAAAATTCATGAAACTTGGCATGCTATCATGGAGCGGCATCAACATGCCGTGGTAAATTTTTTTTCCATTTGGGGCAGGTTCGGGCATAAGCTTCTCACAAACCAGAGCTTCTCACAACAAGCGTGATGGTTTCGGTAGGGAACGTGCCACCTTTGGGGACGAAACGATATCCGTTGCCTCTTATTGCTTTCTAAATTTGTCGAGTGTCAACATAGAACAACAAGAGTGTTGTATTCAATTTTGGAATTTTTCGGGGTTCGTTTGGACATTTTTATACATTAACTGGGTTTTCCAGGCATTTTATGCGCATAATTCAAATTTGAACTACATGCACATTCTCCAGTGCATCTAAACTGATTGAAAAATCAAATATTTGTCCTTGGTTGCATGCTTAGGTCCCATGCAAGAAATGGGAATGAATTTCACACACCCTACCACCGTCACTCGGCCGCAAACATTGAGATACCTGGTTTTTAAATTCTAGTAAATCCAAAACTCGTCTGAAATTCATGAAACTTGGCATGCTATCATGGAGCGGCATCAACATGCCGTGGTAAATTTTTTGTCACATTTGGGGCAGGTTTGGGTATAAGCTTCTCAGAAACCAGAGCTTCTCACAACAAGCATGATGGTTTCGGTAGGGAACGTGCCACGTTTGGGGACGAAACGATGTCCGTTGCATCTTATTGCTTTCAAAAAATTTCGAGTGTCAACATAGAACAACAGGAGTGTTGTGCTGAATTTTGGATTTTTTCGGGTGTCGTTTGGACATTTTTATACATTAACTAGGCTTTCCAGGCATTTTGTGCGTACAATTCAAATTTGAACTACATGCATATTCTCCAGTGCAGATAAACTGGTTGAAAAATCAAATATCTGTCCTTGGTTGCATGCTTATGTCCCACGCAAGAAATGGGAATGAATTTCACACACCATGCCACCGTCAATCGGCCGCAAACATTGAGGTACCTGGTTTTTAAATTCTAGTAAATCCAAAACTCGTCTGAAATTCATGAAACTGGGTTTTCCAGGCATTTTATGCGCATAATTCAAATTTGAACTACATGCACATTCTCCAGTGCATATAAACTGGTTGAAAAGTCAAACATGTGTCCTTGGTTGCATGCTTAGGTCCCATGCAAGAAATGGGAATGAATTTCACACACCCTGCCACCGTCACTCGGCCGCAAACATTGAGATACCTGGTTTTTAAATTCTAGTAAATCCAAAACTCGTCTAAAATTCAGTAAACTTGGCATGCTATCATGGAGCGGCATCAACATGCCGTGGTAATTTTTCTGTCCCATTTGGGGCAGGTTTGGGTATAAGCTTGTCACAAACCAGAGCTTCTCACAACAAGCGTGATTGTTTCGGAAGGGAACGTGCCACCTTTGGGGATGAAACGATATCCGTTGCATCTTATTGCTTTCAAAAAATTTCGAGTGTCAACATAGAACAACAAGAGTGTTGTGCTAAATTTTGGAATTTTTCGGGGTTCGTTTGGACATTTTTATACATTAACAAGGTTTCCCAGGCATTTTATGCGCATAATTCAAATTTGAACTACATGCATATTCTACAGTGCATATAAACCGTTTGAAAAATCAAATATGTGTCCTTGGTTGCGTGCTTATGTCCCATGCAAGAAATGGGAATAAATTTCACACAACATGCCACCGTCACTCGGCCGCAAACATTGAGATACCTGATTTTAAATTCTAGTAAATCCAAAACTCGTCTGAAATTCATGAAACTTGGCATGCTATCATGGAGCAGCATCAACATGCCGTGGTAAATTTTTTGTCCAATTTGGGGCAGGTTTGGTTATAAGCTTCTCAGAAACCGGAGCTTCTCACAACAAGCGTGATGGTTTCGGTAGGGAACGTGCCACCTTTGGGGACGAAACGATATCCGTTGCCTCTTATTGCCTTCAAAATCTTTCGAGTGTCAACATAGAACAACAGGAGTGATGTGTTCAATTTTGGAATTTTTCGGGGTTCGTTTGGACATTTTTACACATTAACTGGGTTTTCCAGGCATTTTATGCGCATAATTCAAACTTGAACTACATGCACATTCTCAAGTGCATATAAACTGATTGAAAAATCAAATATTTGTCCTTGGTTGCATGCTTAGGTCCCATGCAAGAAATGGGAATGAATTTCACACACCCTACCACCGTCACTCGGCCGCAAACATTGAGGTACCTGGTTTTTAAATTCTAGTAAATCCAAAACTCGTGTGAAATTCATGAAACTTGGCATGCTATCATGGAGCGGCATCAACATGCCGTGGTAAAGTTTTTGTCCCATTTGGGGCAGGTTTGGGTATAAGCTTCTCAGAAACCAGAGCTTCTCACAACAAGCATGATGGTTTCGGTAGGGAACGTGCCACCTTTGAGGACGAAACGATGTCCGTTGCATCTTATTGCTTTCAAAAAAATTCGAGTGTCAACATAGAACAACAGGAGTGTTGTGCTAAATTTTTGATTTTTTCGGGGTTCGTTTGGACATTTTTATACATTAACTAGGTTTTCTAGGCATTTTATGCGCATAATTCAAATTTGAACTACATGCATATTCTCCAGTGCATATAAACTGGTTGAAAAATCAAATATGTGTCCTTGGTTGCATGCTTATTGCCCATGCAAGAAATGGGAATGAATTTCGCACACCATGCCACCGTCACTCGGCCGTAAATATTGAGATACCTGGTTTTTAAATTCTAGTAAATCCGAAACTCGTCTGAAATTCATGAAACTTGGCATGCTATCATGGAGCGGCATCAACATGTCGTGGTAAGTTTTTTGTCCCATTTGGGGCAGGTTTGGTTATAAGCTTCTCAGAAACCGGAGCTTCTCACAACAAGCGTGATGGTTTCGGTAGGGAACGTGCCACCTTTGGGGACGAAACGATGTCCGTTGCATCTTATTGCTTTCAAAATCTTTGGAGTGTCAACATAGAACAACGGGAGTGTTGTGTTGAATTTTGGAATTTTTCGGGGTTCGTTTGGACATTTTTATACATTAACTGGGTTTTCCAGGCATTTTATGCGCATAATTCAAATTTGAACTACATGCATATTCTCCAGTGCATATAAACTGGTTGAAAAATCAAATATGTGTCCTTGGTTGCATGCTTATGTCCCATGCAAGAAATGGGAATGAATTTCACACACCATGCCACCGTCACTCGGCCGCAAACATTGAGATACCTGGTTTTTAAATTCTAGTAAATCCAAAACTCGTCTGAAATTAATGAAACTTGGCATGCTATCATGGAGCGGTATCAACATGTCGTGGTAAATTTTTTGTCCCATTAGGGGTAGGTTTGGTTATAAGCTTCTCAGAAACCGGAGTTTCTCACAACAAGCGTGATGGTTTCGGTAGGGAACGTGCCACCTTTGGGGACAAAACGATATCTGTTGCCTCTTATTGCTTTCAAAATCTTTCGAGTGTCAACATAGAACAACGGGAGTGTTGTGTTCAATTTTGGAATTTTTCGGGGTTCGTTTGGACATTTTTACACATTAACTGGGTTTTCCAGGCATTTTAGGAGCATAATTCAAATTTGAACTACATGCACATTCTCAAGTGCATATAAACTGGTTGAAAAATCAAATATGTCTCCTTGGTTGCATGCTTAGGTCCCATGCAAGAAATGGGAATGAATTTCACACACCCTGCCACCGTCACTCGGCCGCAAACATTGAGATACCTGGTTTTTAAATTCTAGTAAATCCAAAACTCGTCTAAAATTCATGAAACTTGGCATGCTATCATGGAGCGGCATCTCCATGCCGTGGTAAATTTTTTGTCCCATTTGAGGCAGGTTTGGTTATAAGCTTCTCAGAAAACAGAGCTTCTCACAACAAGCGTGATGGTTTCGGTAGGGAACGTGCCACCTTTGGAGACGAAACGATGTCCGTTGAATCTTATTGCTTTCAAAAAAATTCGAGTGTCAACATAGAACAACAGGAGTGTTGTGCTAAATTTTGGATTTTTTTAGGGTTCGTTTGGACATTTTTATACATTAACTAGGTTTTCCAGGCATTTTCCGCGCATAATTCAAATTTGAACTACATGCATATTCCCCTGTGCATATAAACTGGTTGAAAAATCAAATATGTGTCCTTGGTTGCATGCTTATGTCCCATGCAAGAAATGGGAATGAATTTCACACACCATGCCACCGTCACTCGGCCGCAAACATTGAGATACCTGGTTTTTAAATTCTAGTAAATCCAAAACTCGTCTGAAATTCATGAAAGTTGGCATGCTATCTTGGAGCGGCATCAACATGTCGTGGTAAATTTTTTGTCCCATTTGGGGCAGTTTGGTTATAAGCTTCTCAGAAACCGGAGCTTCTCACAACAAGCGTGATGGTTTCGGTAGGGAACGTGCCACCTTTGGGGACAAAAAGATATCCGTTGCCTCTTATTGCTTTCAAAATCTTTCGAGTGTCAACATAGAACAACGGGAGTGTTGTGTTCAATTTTGGAATTTTTCGGGGTTCGTTTGGACATTTTTACACATTAACTGGGTTTTCCAGGCATTTTAGGAGCATAATTCAAATTTGAACTACATGCACATTCTCAAGTGCATATAAACTAGTTGAAAAATCAAATATGTCTCCTTGGTTGCATGCTTAGGTCCCATGCTAGAAATGGGAATGAATTTCACACACCCTGCCACCGTCACTCGGCCGCAAACATTGAGATACCTGGTTTTTAAATTCTAGTAAATCCAAAACTCGTCTAAAATTCATGAAACTTGGCATGCTATCATGGAGCGGTATCTCCATGCCGTGGTAAATTTTTTGTCCCATTTGAGGCAGGTTTGGTTATAAGCTTCTCAGAAACCAGAGCTTCTCACAACAAGCGTGATGGTTTCGGTAGGGAACGTGTCACCTTTGGAGACGAAACGATGTCCGTTGAATCTTATTGCTTTCAAAAAAATTCGAGTGTCAACATAGAACAACAGGAGTGTTGTGCTAAATTTTGGATTTTTTTAGGGTTCGTTTGGACATTTTTATACATTAACTAGGTTTTCCATGCATTTTCCGCGCATAATTCAAATTTGAACTACATGCATATTCCCCTGTGCATATAAACTGGTTGAAAAATCAAATATGTGTCCTTGGTTGCATGCTTATGTCCCATGCAAGAAATGGGAATGAATTTCACACACCATGCCACCGTCACTCGGCCGCAAACATTGAGATACCTGGTTTTTAAATTCTAGTAAATCCAAAACTCGTCTGAAATTCATGAAAGTTGGCATGCTATCTTGGAGCGGCATCAACATGTCGTGGTAAATTTTTTGTCCCATATGGGGCAGTTTGGTTATAAGCTTCTCAGAAACCGGAGCTTCTCACAACAAGCGTGATGGTTTCGGTAGGGAACGTGCCACCTTTGGGGACAAAAAGATATCCGTTGCCTCTTATTGCTTTCAAAATCTTTCGAGTGTCAACATAGAACAACGGGAGTGTTGTGTTCAATTTTGGAATTTTTCGGGGTTCGTTTGGACATTTTTACACATTAACTGGGTTTTCCAGGCATTTTATGCGCATAATTCAAATTTGAACTACATGCACATTCTCAAGTGCATATAAACTGGTTGAAAAATCAAATATGTGTCCTTGGTTGCATGCTTAGGTCCCATGCAAGAAATGGGAATGAATTTCACACACCCTGCCACCGTCACTCGGCCGCAAACATTGAGATACCTGGTTTTTAAATTCTAGTAAATCCAAAACTCGTCTAAAATTCATGAAACTTGGCATGTTATCATGGAGCGGCATCAACATGCCGTGGTAAATTTTTTGTCCGTTTGGGGCAGGTTTTGGTATAAGCTTCTCACACACCAGAGCTTCTCACAACAAGCGTGATGGTTTCGGTAGGGAACGTGCCACCTTTGGGGACGAAACGATATCCGTTGCCTCTTATTGCTTTCTAAATCTTTCGAGTGTCAACGTAGAACAACAAGAGTGTTGTGTTCAATTTTGGAATTTTTCGGGGTTCGTTTGGACATTTTTATACATTAACTGGGTTTTCTAGGCATTTTATGCGCATAATTCAATTTTGAACTACATGCACATTCTCAAGTGCATATAAACTGATCGAAAAATCAAATATTTCTCCTTGGTTGCATGTTTAGGTCCCATGCAAGTAATGGGAATGAATTTCACACACCCTACCACCGTCACTTGGTCGCAAACATTGAGATACATGGTTTTTAAATTCTAGTAAATCCAAAACTCGTCTAAAATTCATGAAACTTGGCATGCTATCATGGAGCGGCATCATCATGCCGTGGTAAATTTTTTGTCCCATTTGGGGCAGGTTTCGGTATAAGCTTCTCAGAAACTAGAGCTTCACACAACAAGCATGATGGTTTCGGTAGGGAACGTGCCACCTTTGGGGACGAAACGATGTCCGTTGCATCTTATTGCTTTCAAAAAATTTCGAGTGTCAACATAGAACAACAGGAGTGTTGTGCTAAATTTTGGATTTTTTCGGGGTTCGTTTGGACATTTTTATACATTAACTAGGTTTTCCAGGCATTTTATGCGCATAATTCAAATTTGAACTACATGCATATTCTCCAGTGCATATAAACTGGTTGAAAAATCAAATATGTGTCCTTGGTTGCATGCTTATGTCCCATGCAAGAAATGGGAATGAATTTCACACACCATGCCACCGTCACTCGGCCGCAAACATTGAGATACCTGGTTTTTAAATTCTAGTAAATCCAAAACTCGTCTGAAATTAATGAAACTTGGCATGCTATCATGGAGCGGCATCAACATGTCGTGGTAAATATTTTGTCCCATTTGGGGTAGGTTTGGTTATAAGCTTCTCAGAAACCGGAGTTTCTCACAACAAGCGTGATGGTTTCGGTAGGGAACGTGCCACCTTTGGGGACAAAACGATATCCGTTGCCTCTTATTGCTTTCAAAATCTTTCGAGTGTCAACATAGAACAACGGGAGTGTTGTGTTCAATTTTGGAATTTTTCGGGGTTCCTTTGGACATTTTTACACATTAACTGGGTTTTCCAGGCATTTTAGGAGCATAATTCAAATTTGAACTACAAGCACATTCTCAAGTGCATATAAACTGGTTGAAAAATCAAATATGTCTCCTTGGTTGCATGCTTAGGTCCCATGCAAGAAATGGAAATGAATTTCACACACCCTGCCACCGTCACTCGGCCGCAAACATTGAGATACCTGGTTTTTAAATTCTAGTAAATCCAAAACTCGTCTAAAATTCATGAAACTTGGCATGCTATCATGGAGCGGCATCTCCATGCCGTGGTAAATTTTTTGTCATTTGAGGCAGGTTTGGTTATAAGCTTCTCAGAAACCAGAGCTTCTCACAACAAGCGTGATGGTTTCGGTAGGGAACGTGCCACCTTTGGAGACGAAACGATGTCCGTTGCATCTTATTGCTTTCAAAAAAATTCGAGTGTCAACATAGAACAACAGGAGTGTTGTGCTAAATTTTGGATTTTTTCGGGGTTCGTTTGGACATTTTTATACATTAACTAGGTTTTCCAGGCATTTTCTGCGCATAATTCAAATTTGAACTACATGCATATTCCCCTGTGCATATAAACTGGTTGAAAAATCAAATATGTGTCCTTGGTTGCATGCTTATGTCCCATGCAAGAAATGGGAATGAATTTCACACACCATGCCACCGTCACTCGGCCGCAAACATTGAGATACCTGGTTTTAAAATTCTAGTAAATCCAAAACTCGTCTGAAATTCATGAAAGTTGGCATGCTATCATGGAGCGGCATCAACATGTCGTGGTAAATTTTTTGTCCCATTTGGGGTAGTTTGGTTATAAGCTTCTCAGAAACCGGAGCTTCTCACAACAAGCGTGATGGTTTCGGTAGGGAACGTGCCACCTTTGGGGACAAAAAGATATCCGTTGCCTCTTATTGCTTTCAAAATCTTTCGAGTGTCAACATAGAACAACGGGAGTGTTGTGTTCACTTTTGGAATTTTTCGGGGTTCGTTTGGACATTTTTACACATTAACTGGGTTTTCCAGGCATTTTATGCGCATAATTCAAATTTGAACTACATGCACATTCTCAAGTGCATATAAACTGGTTGAAAAATCAAATATGTGTCCTTGGTTGCATGCTTAGGTCCCATGCAAGAAATGGGAATGAATTTCACACACCCTGCCACCGTCACTCGGCCGCAAACATTGAGATACCTGGTTTTTAAATTCTAGTAAATCCAAAACTCGTCTAAAATTCATGAAACTTGGCATGTTATCATGGAGCGGCATCAACATGCCGTGGTAAATTTTTTGTCCATTTGGGGCAGGTTTTGGTATAAGCTTCTCACACACCAGAGCTTCTCACAACAAGCGTGATGGTTTCGGTAGGGAACGTGCCACCTTTGGGGACGAAACGATATCCGTTGCCTCTTATTGCTTTCTAAATCTTTCGAGTGTCAACGTAGAACAACAAGAGTGTTGTGTTCAATTTTGGAATTTTTCGGGGTTCGTTTGGGCATTTTTATACATTAACTGGGTTTTCTAGGCATTTTATGCGCATAATTCAATTTTGAACTACATGCACATTCTCAAGTGCATATAAACTGATCGAAAAATCAAATATTTCTCCTTGGTTGCATGTTTAGGTCCCATGCAAGAAATGGGAATGAATTTCACACACCCTACCACCGTCACTCGGTCGCAAACATTGAGATACCTGGTTTTAAAATTCTAGTAAATCCAAAACTCGTCTGAAATTCATGAAACTTGGCATGCTATCATGGAGCGGCATCATCATGCCGTGGTAAATTTTTTGTCCCATTTTGGGCAGGTTTGGGTATAAGCTTCTCAGAAACTAGAGCTTCTCACAACAAGCATGATGGTTTCGGTAGGGAACGTGCCACCTTTGGGGACGAAACGATGTCCGTTGCATCTTATTGCTTTCAAAAAATTTTGAGTGTCAACATAGAACAACAGGAGTGTTGTGCTAAATATTGGATTTTCTCGGGGTTCATTTGGACATTTTTATACATGAACTAGCTTTTCCAGGCATTTTATGCTTATAATTCAAATTTGAACTACATGCACATTCTCCAGTGCATATAAACTGGTTGAAAAATCAAATATGTGTCCTTGGTTGCATGCTTATGTTCCATGCAAGAAATGGGAATGAATTTCACACACCATGCCACCGTCACTCGGCCGCAAACATTGAGATACCTGGTTTTTAAATTCTAGTAAATCCAAAACTCGTCTGAAATTCATGAAACTTGGCATGCTATCATGGAGCGGCATCAACATGTCGTGGTAAATTTTTTGTCCCATTTGGGGCAGGTTTGGTTATAAGCTTCTCAGAAACCGGAGCTTCTCACAACAAGCGTGATGGTTTCGGTAGGGAACGTGCCACCTTTGGGGACGAAACGATGTCCGTTGCATCTTATTGCTTTCAAAATCTTTGGAGTGTCAACATAGAACAACGGGAGTGTTGTGTTCAATTTTGGAATTTTTTGGGGTTCGTTTGGACATTTTTACACATTAACTGGGTTTTCCAGGCATTTTAGGAGCATAATTCAAATTTGAACTACATGCACATTCTCAAGTGCATATAAACTGGTTGAAAAATCAAATATGTGTCCTTGGTTGCATGCTTAGGTCCCATGCAAGAAATGGGAATGAATTTCACACACCCTGCCACCGTCACTCGGCCGCAAACATTGAGATACCTGGTTTTTAAATTCTAGTAAATCCAAAACTCGTCTAAAATTCATGAAACTTGGCATGCTATCATGGAGCGGCATCTCCATGCCGTGCTAAATTTTTTGTCCCATTTGAGGCAGGTTTGGTTATAAGCTTCTCAGAAACCAGAGCTTCTCACAACAAGCGTGATGGTTTCGGTAGGGAACGTGCCACCTTTGGAGACGAAACGATGTCCGTTGCATCTTATTGCTTTCAAAAAAATTCGAGTGTCAACATAGAACAACAGGAGTGTTGTGCTAAATTTTGGATTTTTTTCGGGGTTCGTTTGGACATTTTTATACATTAACTAGGTTTTCCAGGCATTTTCTGCGCATAATTCAAATTTGAACTACATGCATATTCCCCTCTGCATATAAACTGGTTGAAAAATCAAATATGTGTCCTTGGTTGCATGCTTATGTCCCATGCAAAAAATGGGAATGAATTTCACACACCATGCCACCGTCACTCGGCCGCAAACATTGAGATACCTGGTTTTTAAATTCTAGTAAATCCAAACTCGTCTGAAATTCATGAAAGTTGGCATGCTATCATGGAGCGGCATCAACATGTCGTGGTAAATTTTTTGTCCCATTTGGGGCAGTTTGGTTATAAGCTTCTCAGAAACCGGAGCTTCTCACAACAAGCGTGATGGTTTCGGTAGGGAACGTGCCACCTTTGGGGACAAAAAGATATCCGTTGCCTCTTATTGCTTTCAAAATCTTTCGAGTGTCAACATAGAACAACGGGAGTGTTGTGTTCAATTTTGGAATTTTTTGGGGTTCGTTTGGACATTTTTACACATTAACTGGGTTTTCCAGGCATTTTAGGAGCATAATTCAAATTTGAACTACATGCACATTCTCAAGTGCATATAAACTGGTTGAAAAATCAAATATGTGTCCTTGGTTGCATGCTTAGGTCCCATGCAAGAAATGGGAATGAATTTCACACACCCTGCCACCGTCACTCGGCCGCAAACATTGAGATACCTGGTTTTTAAATTCTAGTAAATCCAAAACTCGTCTAAAATTCATGAAACTTGGCATGCTATCATGGAGCGGCATCTCCATGCCGTGGTAAATTTTTTGTCCCATTTGAGGCAGGTTTGGTTATAAGCTTCTCAGAAACCAGAGCTTCTCACAACAAGCGTGATGGTTTCGGTAGGGAACGTGCCACCTTTGGAGACGAAACGATGTCCGTTGCATCTTATTGCTTTCAAAAAAATTCGAGTGTCAACATAGAACAACAGGAGTGTTGTGCTAAATTTTGGATTTTTTTCGGGGTTCGTTTGGACATTTTTATACATTAACTAGGTTTTCCAGGCATTTTCTGCGCATAATTCAAATTTGAACTACATGCATATTCCCCTCTGCATATAAACTGGTTGAAAAATCAAATATGTGTCCTTGGTTGCATGCTTATGTCCCATGCAAAAAATGGGAATGAATTTCACACACCATGCCACCGTCACTCGGCCGCAAACATTGAGATACCTGGTTTTTAAATTCTAGTAAATCCAAACTCGTCTGAAATTCATGAAAGTTGGCATGCTATCATGGAGCGGCATCAACATGTCGTGGTAAATTTTTTGTCCCATTTGGGGCAGTTTGGTTATAAGCTTCTCAGAAACCGGAGCTTCTCACAACAAGCGTGATGGTTTCGGTAGGGAACGTGCCACCTTTGGGGACAAAAAGATATCCGTTGCCTCTTATTGCTTTCAAAATCTTTCGAGTGTCAACATAGAACAACGGGAGTGTTGTGTTCAATTTTGGAATTTTTCGGGGTTCGTTTGGACATTTTTACACATTAACTGGGTTTTCCAGGCATTTTATGCGCATAATTCAAATTTGAACTACATGCACATTCTCAAGTGCATATAAACTGGTTTAAAAATCAAATATGTGTCCTTGGTTGCATGCTTAGGTCCCATGCAAGAAATGGGAATGAATTTCACACACCCTGCCACCGTCACTCGGCCGCAAACATTGAGATACCTGGTTTTTAAATTCTAGTAAATCCAAAACTCGTCTAAAATTCATGAAACTTGGCATGTTATCATGGAGCGGCATCAACATGCCGTGGTAAATTTTTTGTCCATTTGGGGCAGGTTTTGGTATAAGCTTCTCAAACACCAGAGCTTCTCACAACAAGCGTGATGGTTTCGGTAGGGAACGTGCCACCTTTGGGACGAAACGATATCCGTTGCCTCTTATTGCTTTCTAAATCTTTCGAGTGTCAACGTAGAACAACAAGAGTGTTGTGTTCAATTTTGGAATTTTTCGGGGTTCGTTTGGACATTTTTATACATTAACTGGGTTTTCTAGGCATTTTATGCGCATAATTCAATTTTGAACTACATGCACATTCTCAAGTGCATATAAACTGATCGAAAAATCAAATATTTCTCCTTGGTTGCATGTTTAGGTCCCATGCAAGTAATGGGAATGAATTTCACACACCCTACCACCGTCACTCGGTCGCAAACATTGAGATACCTGGTTTTTAAATTCTAGTAAATCCAAAACTCGTCTGAAATTCATGAAACTTGGCATGCTATCATGGAGCGGCATCATCATGCCGTGGTAAATTTTTTGTCCCATTTTGGGCAGGTTTGGGTATAAGCTTCTCAGAAACTAGAGCTTCTCACAACAAGCATGATGGTTTCGGTAGGGAACGTGCCACCTTTGGGGACGAACCGATGTCCGTTGCATCTTATTGCTTTCAAAAAAATTTGAGTGTCAACATAGAACAACAGGAGTGTTGTGCTAAATATTGGATTTTCTCGGGGTTCATTTGGACATTTTTATACATGAACTAGCTTTTCTAGGCATTTTATGCTTATAATTCAAATTTGAACTACATGCACATTCTCCAGTGCATATAAACTGGTTGAAAAATCAAATATGTGTCCTTGGTTGCATGCTGATGTTCCATGCAAGAAATGGGAATGAATTTCACACACCATGCCACTGTCACTCGGCCGCAAACATTGAGATACCTGGTTTTTAAATTCTAGTAAATCCAAAACTCGTCTGAAATTCATGAAACTTTGCATGCTATCATGGAGCGGCCTGAACATGCCGTGGTAAATTTTTTGTCCCATTTGGGGCAGGTTTGGTTATCAGCTTCTCAGAAACCGGAGCTTCTCACAACAAGCGTGATGGTTTCGGTAGGGAACGTGCCACCTTTGGGGATGAAACGATATCTGTTGCCTCTTATTGCTTTCAAAATCTTTCGAGTGTCAACATAGAACAACAGGAGTGTTGTGTTCAATTTTGAAATTTTTCAGGGTTCGTTTGGACATTTTTACACATTAACTGGGTTTTCCAGGCATTTTATGCTCATAATTCAAATTTGAACTGCAGGCACATTCTCCAGTGCATATAAACTGGTTAAAAAGTCAAATATGTGTCCTTGGTTGCATGCTTAGGTCCCATGCAAGAAATGGGAATGAATTTCACACACCATGCCACCGTCACTCGGCCGCAAACATTGAGATACCTGGTTTTTAAATTCTAGTAAATCCAAAACTCGTCTGAAATTCATGAAACTTTGCATGCTATCATGGAGCGGCATCAACATGTCGTGGTAAATTTTTTGTGCCATTTGGGGCAGGTTTGGTTATAAGCTTCTCAGAAACCGGAGCTTCTCACAACAAGTGTGATGGTTTCGGTAGGGAACGTGCCACCTTTGGGGACAAAACGATATCAGTTGCCTCTTATTGCTTTCAAAATCTTTCGAGTGTCAACATAGAACAACGGGAGTGTTGTGTTCAATTTTGGAATTTTTTGGTGTTCGTTTGGACATTTTTACACATTAACTGGGTTTTCCAGGCATTTTATGCGCATAATTCAAATTTGAACTACATGCACATTCTCAAGTGCATATAAACTGGTTGAAAAATCAAATATGTGTCCTTGGTTGCATGCTTAGGTCCCATGCAAGAAATGGGAATGAATTTCACACACCCTGCCACCGTCAGTCGGCCGCAAACATTGAGATACCTGGTTTTTAAATTCTAGTAAATCCAAAACTCCTCTAAAATTCATAAAACTTGGCATGTTAGCATGGAGCGGCATCAACATGCCGTGGTAAATTTTTTGTCCATTTGTGGCAGGTTTTGGTATAAGCTTCTCACACACTAGAGTTTCTCACAACAAGCGTGATGGTTTCGGTAGGGAACGTTCCACCTTTGGGGACGAAACAATATCCGTTGCCTCTTATTGCTTTCTAAATCTTTCGAGTGTCAACATAGAACAACAAGAGTGTTGTGTTCAATATTGGAATTTTTCGGGGTTCGTTTGGACATTTTTATATATTAACTGGGTTTTCTAGGCATTTTATGCGCATAATTCAAATTTGAACTAGATGCACATTCTCAAGTGCATATAAACTGATTGAAAAATCAAATATTTGTCCTTGGTTGCATGCTTAGGTGCCATGCAAGTAATGGGAATGAATTTCACACACCCTACCACCGTCACTCGGTCGCAAACATTGAGATACCTGGTTTTTAAATTCTAGTAAATCCAAAACTCGTCTGAAATTCATGAAACTTGGCATGCTATCATGGAGCGGCATCATCATGCCGTGGTAAATTTTTTGTCCCATTTGGGGCAGGTTTGGGTATAAGCTTCTCAGAAACTAGAGCTTCTCACAACAAGCATGATGGTTTCGGTAGGGAACGTGCCACCTTTGGGGACGAAACGATGTCCGTTGCATCTTATTGCTTTAAAAAAATTTCGAGTGTCAACATAGATCAACAGGAGTGTTGTGCTAAATATTCGATTTTCTCGGGGTTCGTTTGGACATTTCTATACATGAACTAGCTTTTCCAGGCATTTTATGCTTATAATTCAAATTTGAACTACATGCACATTCTCCAGTGCATATAAACTGGTTGAAAAATCAAATATGTGTCCTTGGTTGCATTCTTATGTTCCATGCAAGAAATGGGAATGAATTTCACACACCATGCCACCGTCACTCGGCCGCAAACATTGAGATACCTGGTTTTTAAATTCTAGTAAATCCAAAACTCGTCTGAAATTCATGAAACTTTGCATGCTATCATGGAGCGGCATGAACATGCCGTGGTAAATTTTTTGTCCCATTTGGGGCAGGTTTGGTTATCAGCTTCTCAGAAACCGGAGCTTCTCACAACAAGCGTGATGGTTTCGGTAGGGAACGTGCCACCTTTGGGGACGAAACGATATCCGTTGCCTCTTATTGCTTTCAAAATCTTTCGAGTGTCAACATAGAACAATAGGAGTGTTGTGTTCAATTTTGGAATTTTTCTGGGTTCGTTTGGACATTTTTACACATTAACTGGGTTTTCCAGGCATTTTATGCTCATAATTCAAATTTGAACTGCAGGCACATTCTCCAGTGCATATGCACTGGTTAAAAAGTCAAATCTGTGTCCTTGGTTGCATGCTTAGGTCCCATGCAAGAAATGGGAATGAATTTCACACACCATGCCACCGTCACTCGGCCGCAAACATTGAGATACCTGGTTTTTAAATTCTAGTAAATCCAAAACTCGTCTGAAATTCATGAAACTTGGCATGCTATCATGGAGCGGCATCAACATGTCGTGGTAAATTTTTTGTGCCATTCGGGGCAGGTTTGGTTATAATCTTCTCAGAAACCGGAGCTTCTCACAACAAGCGTGATGGTTTCGGTAGGGAACGTGCCACCTTTGGGGACAAGACGATATCCGTTGCCTCTTATTGCTTTCAAAATCTTTCAAGTGTCAACATAGAACAACGGGAGTGTTGTGTTCAATTTTGGAATTTTTCGGGGTTCGTTTGGACATTTTTACACATTAACTGGGTTTTCCAGGCATTTTATGCGCATAATTCAAATTTGAACTACATGCACATTCTCAAGTGCATATAAACTGGTTGAAAAATCAAATATGTGTCCTTGGTTGCATGCTTAGGTCCCATGCAAGAAATGGGAATGAATTTCACACACCCTGCCACCGTCACTCGGCCGCAAACATTGAGATACCTGGTTTTTAAATTCTAGTAAATCCAAAACTCGTCTAAAATTCATGAATCTTGGCATGTTATCATGGAGCGGCATCAACATGCTGTGGTAAATTTTTTGTCCATTTGGGGCAGGTTTTGGTATAAGCTTCTCACACACCAGAGCTTCTCACAACAAGCGTGATGGTTTCGGTAGGGAACGTGACACCTTTGGGGACGAAACGATATCCGTTGCCTCTTATTGCTTACTAAATCTTTCGAGTGTCAACATAGAACAACAAGAGTGTTGTGTTCAATTTTGGAATTTTTCGGGGTTCGTTTGGACATTTTTATACATTAACTGGATTTTCTCGGCATTTTATGCGCATAATTCAAATTTGAACTACATGCACATTCTCAAGTGCATATAAACTGATTGAAAAATCAAATATTTGTCCTTGGTTGCATGCTTAGGTCCCATGCAAGTAATGGGAATGAATTTCACACACCCTACCACCGTCACTCGGTCGCAAACGTTGAGATACCTGGTTTTTAAATTCTAGTAAATCCAAAACTCGTCTGAAATTCATGAAACTTGGCATGCTATCATGGAGCGGCATCATCATGCCGTGGTAAATTTTTTGTCCCATTTGGGGCAGGTTTGGGTATAAGCTTCTCAGAAACTAGAGCTTCTCACAACAAACGTGATGGTTTCGGTAGGGAACGTGCCACCTTTGGGGACGAAATGATGTCCGTTGCATCTTATTGCTTTCAAAAAAATTTGAGTGTCAACATAGAAAAACAGGAGTGTTGTGCTAAATATTGGATTTTCTCAGGGTTCGTTTGGACATTTTTATACATGAACTAGCTTTTCCAGGCATTTTATGCTTATAATTCAAATTTGAACTACATGCACATTCTCCAGTGCATATAAACTGGTTGAAAAATCAAATATGTGTCCTTGGTTGCATGCTTACGTTCCATGCAAGAAATGGGAATGAATTTCACACACCATGCCACCGTCACTCGGCCGCAAACATTGAGATACCTGGTTTTTAAATTCTAGTAAATCCAAAACTCGTCTGAAATTCATGAAACTTTGCATGCTATCATGGAGCGGCATGAACATGCCGTGGTAAATTTTTTGTCCCATTTGGGGCAGGTTTGGTTATCAGCTTCTCAGAAACCGAAGCTTCTCACAACAAGCGTGATGGTTTCGGTAGGGAACGTGCCACCTTTGGGGACGAAACGATATCCGTTGCCTCTTATTGCTTTCAAAATATTTCGAGTGTCAACATAGAAGAACAGGAGTGTTGTGTTCAGTTTTGGAATTTTTCGGGGTTCGTTTGGATATTTTTACACATTAACTGGGTTTTCCAAGCATTTTATGCGCATAATTAAAATTTGAACTACATAAACATTCTCCAGCGCATATAAACTAGTTGAAAAATAAAATATGTGTCCTTGGTTGCATGCTTAGGTCCCATGCAAGAAATGGGAATGAATTTCACACACCCTGCCACCGTCACTCGGCCGCAAACATTGAGATACCTGGTTTTTAAATTCTAGTAAATCCAAAACTCGTCTAAAATTCATGAAACTTGGCATGCTATCATGGAGCGGCATCAACATGCCGTGGTAATTTTTTTGCCCCATTTCGGGCAGGTTTGGGTATAAGCTTCTCACATACCAGAGCTTCTCACAACAAGCGGGATGGTTTCGGTAGGGAACGTGCCACCTTTGGGGACGAAACGATATCCGTTGCCTCTTATAGCTTTCTTAATTTTTCGAGTGTCAACATAGAACAACAAGAGTGTTGTGTTCAATTTTGCAATTTTTCGGGGTTCGTTTGGACATTTTTATACATTAACTAGGATTTCCAGGCAATTTATGCACATAGTGCAAATTTGAACTACATGCACATTCTCTAGTGCATATAAACTGATTGAAAAATCAAATATTTGTCCTTGGTTGCATGCTTAGGTCCCATGCAAGAAATGGGAATGAATTTCACACACCCTACCACCGTCACTTGGCCGCAAACATTGAGATACCTGGTTTTTAAATTGTAGTAAATCCAAAACTCGTCTGAAATTCATGAAACTTGGCATGCTATCATGGAGCGGCATCAACATGCCGTGGTAAATTTTTTGTCCCATTTGGGGCAGGTTTGGGTATAAGCTTCTCAGAAACCAGAGCTTCTCACAACAAGCATGATGGTTTCGGTACGGAACGTGCCACCTTTGGGGACGAAACGATGTCCGTTGCCTCTTATTGCTTTCAAAATATTTCGAGTGTCAACATAGAAGAACAGGAGTGTTGTGTTCATTTTTGGAATTTTTCGGGGTTCGTTTGGATATTTTTACACATTAACTGGGTTTTCCAAGCATTTTATGCGCATAATTAAAATTTGAACTACATAAACATTCTCCAGCGCATATAAACTAGTTGAAAAATCAAATATGTGTCCTTGGTTGCATGCTTAGGTCCCATGCAAGAAATGGGAATGAATTTCACACACCCTGCCACCGTCACTCGGCCGCAAACATTGAGATACCTGGTTTTTAAATTCTAGTAAAGCCAAAACTCGTCTAAAATTCATGAAACTTGGCATGCTATCATGGAGCGGCATCAACATGCCGTGGTAATTTTTTTGCCCCATTTCGGGCAGGTTTGGGTATAAGCTTCTCACACACCAGAGCTTCTCACAACAAGCGTGATGGTTTCGGTAGGGAACGTGCCACCTTTGGGGACGAAACGATGTCCGTTGCGTCTTATTGCTTTAAAAAAATTTCGAGTGTCAACATAGAACAATAGGAGTGTTGTGCTAAATTTTCAATTTTTTAGGGTTCGTTTGGACATTTTTATATATTAACTAGGTTTTCTAGGCATTTTATGCGCATAATTCAAATTTGAACCACAGGCACATTCTCCAGTGCATATAAACTGGTTGAAAAGTCAAATATGTGTCCTTGGTTGCATGCTTAGGTCCCATGCATGAAATGGGAATGAATTTCACACACCCTACCACCGTCACTCGGCCGCAAACATTGAGATACCTGGTTTTTAAATTCTAGTAAAGCCAAAACTCGTCTAAAATTCATGAAACTTGGCATGCAATCATGGAGCGGCATCAACATGTCGTGGTATTTTTTTTGTCCCATTTGGGGCAGGTTTGGGTATAAGCTTCTCACACACCAGAGCTTCTCACAACAAGCGTGATGGTTTCGGTAGGGAACGTGCCACCTTTGGGGACGAAACGATGACCATTGCATCTAATTGCTTTCTAAATTTTTCGAGTGTCAACATAGAACAACAAGAGTGTTCTGTTCAATTTTGCAATTTTTCGGGGTTCGTTTGGACATTTTTATACATTAACTGGGTTTCCAGGCATTTTATGCGCATAATTCAAATTTGAACTACATGCGCATTCTCCAGTGCATATAAACTGGTTGAAAAATCAAATATGTGTCCTTGGTTGCATGCTTATGTCCCATGCAATAAATGGGAATGAATTTCACACACCATGCCACCGTCACTCGGCCGCAAACATTGAGGTACCTGGTTTTTAAATTCTAGTAAATCCAAAACTCGTCTGAAATTCATGAAACTTGGCATGCTATCATGGAGCGGCATCAACATGCCGTGGTAAATTTTTTGTCCCATTTGGGGCAGGTTTGGTTATAAGCTTCCCAGAAACCAGAGCTTCTCACAACAAGCGTGATGGTTTCGGTAGGGAACGTGCCACCTTTGGGGACGAAACGATATCCGTTGCCTCTTATTGCTTTCAAAATCTTTCGAGTGTCAACATAGAACAACAGGAGTGTTGTGTTCAATTTTGGAATTTTTCGGGGTTCGTTTGGACATTTTTACACATTAACTGGGTTTTTCAGGCATTTTATGCGCATAATTCAAATTTGAACTACATGCATATTCTCCAGTGCATATAAACTGGTTGAAAAATCAAATATGTTTCCTTGGTTGCATGCTTAGGTCCCATGCAAGAAATGGGAATAAATTTAACAGACCCTGCCACCGTCACTCGGCCGCAAACATTGAGATACCTTGTTTCTAAATTCTAGTAAATCCAAAACTCGTCTAAAATTCATGAAACTTGGCCTGCTATCATGGAGCGGCACCAACATGCCGTGGTAAATTTTTTATCCCATTTGGGGCAGGTTTGGGTATAAGATTCTCACACACCAGAGCTTCTCAAAACAAGCGTGGTGGTTTCGGTAGGGAACGTGCCACCTTTGGGGACGAAACGATGTCCGTTGCGTCTTATTGCTTTAAAAAAATTTCGAGTGTCAACATAGAACAATAGGAGTGTTGTGCTAAATTTTCAATTTTTTAGGGTTCGTTTGGACATATTTATATATTAACTAGGTTTTCTAGGCATTTTATGCGCATAATTCAAATTTGAACCACAGGCACATTCTCCAGTGCATATAAACTGGTTGAAAAGTCAAATATGTGTCCTTGGTTGCATGCATAGGTCCCATGCATGAAATGGGAATGAATTTCACACACCCTACCACCGTCACTCGGCCGCAAACATTGAGATACCTGGTTTTTAAATTCTAGTAAAGCCAAAACTCGTCTAAAATTCATGAAACTTGGCAAGCAGTCATGGAGCGGCATCAACATGTCGTGGTATTTTTTTTGTCCCATTTGGGGCAGGTTTGGGTATAAGCTTCTCACACACCAGAGCTTCTCACAACAAGCGTGATGGTTTCGGTAGGGAACGTGCCACCTTTGGGGACGAAACGATGACCGTTGCATCTAATTGCTTTCTAAATTTTTCGAGTGTCAACATAGAACAACAAGAGTGTTCTGTTCAATTTTGCAATTTTTCGGGGTTCGTTTGGACATTTTTATACATTAACTGGGTTTTCCAGGCATTTTATGCGCATAATTCAAATTTGAACTACATGCGCATTCTCCAGTGCATATAAACTGGTTGAAAAATCAAATATGTGTCCTTGGTTGCATGCTTATGTCCCATGCAATAAATGGGAATGAATTTCACACACCATGCCACCGTCACTCGGCCGCAAACATTGAGGTACCTGGTTTTTAAATTCTAGTAAATCCAAAACTCGTCTGAAATTCATGAAACTTGGCATGCTATCATGGAGCGGCATCAACATGCCGTGGTAAATTTTTTGTCCCATTTGGGGCAGGTTTGGTTATAAGCTTCCCAGAAACCAGAGCTTCTCACAACAAGCGTGATGGTTTCGGTAGGGAACGTGCCACCTTTGGGGACGAAACGATATCCGTTGCCTCTTATTGCTTTCAAAATCTTTCGAGTGTCAACATAGAACAACAGGAGTGTTGTGTTCAATTTTGGAATTTTTCGGGGTTCGTTTGGACATTTTTACACATTAACTGGGTTTTTCAGGCATTTTATGCGCATAATTCAAATTTGAACTACATGCATATTCTCCAGTGCATATAAACTGGTTGAAAAATCAAATATGTTTCCTTGGTTGCATGCTTAGGTCCCATGCAAGAAATGGGAATAAATTTAACAGACCCTGCCACCGTCACTCGGCCGCAAACATTGAGATACCTTGTTTCTAAATTCTAGTAAATCCAAAACTCGTCTAAAATTCATGAAACTTGGCCTGCTATCATGGAGCGGCACCAACATGCCGTGGTAAATTTTTTATCCCATTTGGGGCAGGTTTGGGTATAAGATTCTCACACACCAGAGCTTCTCACAACAAGCGTGGTGGTTTCGGTAGGGAACGTGCCACCTTTGGGGACGAAACGATGTCCGTTGCGTCTTATTGCTTTAAAAAAATTTCGAGTGTCAACATAGAACAATAGGAGTGTTGTGCTAAATTTTCAATTTTTTAGGGTTCGTTTGGACATATTTATATATTAACTAGGTTTTCTAGGCATTTTATGCGCATAATTCAAATTTGAACCACAGGCACATTCTCCAGTGCATATAAACTGGTTGAAAAGTCAAATATGTGTCCTTGGTTGCATGCTTAGGTCCCATGCATGAAATGGGAATGAATTTCACACACCCTACCACCGTCACTCGGCCGCAAACATTGAGATACCTGGTTTTTAAATTCTAGTAAAGCCAAAACTCGTCTAAAATTCATGAAACTTGGCATGCAGTCATGGAGCGGCATCAACATGTCGTGGTATTTTTTTTGTCCCATTTGGGGCAGGTTCGGGTATAAGCTTCTCACACACCAGAGCTTCTCACAACAAGCGTGATGGTTTCGGTAGGGAACGTGCCACCTTTGGGGACGAAACGATGACCGTTGCATCTAATTGCTTTCTAAATTTTTCGAGTGTCAACATAGAACAACAAGAGTGTTCTGTTCAATTTTGCAATTTTTCGGGGTTCGTTTGGACATTTTTATACATTAACTGGGTTTTCTAGGCATTTTATGCGCATAATTCAAATTTGAACTACATGCGCATTCTCCAGTGCATATAAACTGGTTGAAAAATCAAATATGTGTCCTTGGTTGCATGCTTATGTCCCATGCAATAAATGGGAATGAATTTCACACACCATGCCACCGTCACTCGGCCGCAAACATTGAGGTACCTGGTTTTTAAATTCTAGTAAATCCAAAACTCGTCTGAAATTCATGAAACTTGGCATGCTATCATGGAGCGGCATCAACATGCCGTGGTAAATTTTTTGTCCCATTTGGGGCAGGTTTGGTTATAAGCTTCCCAGAAACCAGAGCTTCTCACAACAAGCGTGATGGTTTCGGTAGGGAACGTGCCACCTTTGGGGACGAAACGATATCCGTTGCCTCTTATTGCTTTCAAAATCTTTCGAGTGTCAACATAGAACAACAGGAGTGTTGTGTTCAATTTTGGAATTTTTCGGGGTTCGTTTGGACATTTTTACACATTAACTGGGTTTTTCAGGCATTTTATGCGCATAATTCAAATTTGAACTACATGCATATTCTCCAGTGCATATAAACTGGTTGAAAAATCAAATATGTTTCCTTGGTTGCATGCTTAGGTCCCATGCAAGAAATGGGAATAAATTTAACAGACCCTGCCACCGTCACTCGGCCGCAAACATTGAGATACCTTGTTTCTAAATTCTAGTAAATCCAAAACTCGTCTAAAATTCATGAAACTTGGCCTGCTATCATGGAGCGGCACCAACATGCCGTGGTAAATTTTTTATCCCATTTGGGGCAGGTTTGGGTATAAGATTCTCACACACCAGAGCTTCTCACAACAAGCGTGGTGGTTTCGGTAGGGAACGTGCCACCTTTGGGGACGAAACGATGTCCGTTGCATCTAATTGCTTTCTAAATTTTTCGAGTGTCAACATAGAACAACAGGAGTGTTATATTCAATTTTGCAATTTTTCGGGGTTTCTTTCGATATTTTTATACATTAACTGGGTTTTCCAGGCATTTTATGCGCATAATTCAAATTTGAACTACATGCACATTCTCCAGTGCATATAAACTGGTTGAAAAATCAAATATGTGTCCTTGGTTGCATGCTTATGTCCCATGCAAGAAATGGGAATGAATTTCACACACCATGCCACCGTCACTCGGCCGCAAACATTGAGGTACCTGGTTTTTAAATTCTAGTAAATCCAAAACTCGTCTGAAATTCATGAAACTTGGCATGCTATCATGGAGCGGCATCAACATGCCGTGGTAAATTTTTTGTCCCATTTGGGGCAGGTTTGGTTATAAGGTTCTAAGAAACCAGAGCTTCTCACAACAAGCGTGATGGTTTCGGTAGGGAACGTGCCACCTTTGGGGACGAAACGATATCCGTTGCCTCTTATTGCTTTAAAAATCTTTCGAGTGTCAACATAGAACAACAGGAGTGTTGTGTTCAATTTTGGAATTTTTCGGGGTTCGTTTGGACATTTTTACACATTAACTGGGTTTTCCAGGCATTTTATGCGCATAATTCAAATTTGAACTACATGCACATTCTCCAGTGCATATAAACAGGTTGAAAAGTCAAATATGTGCCCTTGGTTGCATGCTTAGGTCCCATGCAAGAAATGGGAATGAACTTCACACACCCTGCCACCGTCACTCGGCCGCAAACATTGAGATACCTGGTTTTTAAATTCTAGTAAATCCAAAACTCGTCTAAAATTCATGAAACTTGGCATGCTATCAAGGAGCGGCATCAACATGCCGTGGTATATTTTTTGTCCCATTTGGGGCAGGTTTCGGTATAAGCTTCTCACACCAGAGCTTCTCACAACAAGCGTGATTGTTTCGGTAGGGAACGTGCCACCTTTGGGGACGAAACGATATTTGTTGCCTCTTATTGCTTTGTAAAATTTTCGAGTGTCAACATAGAACAACAGGAGTGTTCTGTTCAATTTTGCAATTTTTCGGGGTTTCTTTGGACATTTTTATACATTAACTGGGTTTTCCAGGCATTTTATGCGCTCATGTGCATAATTCAAATTTGAACTACATGCACATTCTCCAGTGCATATAAACTGGTTGAAAAATCAAATATGTGTCCTTGGTTGCATGCTTAGGTCCCATGCAAGAAATGGGAATGAATTTCATACACCCTGCCACCGTCACTCGGCCGCAAACATTGAGATATCTGGTTTTTAAATTCTAGTAAATCAAAAAGTCGTCACAAATTCATGAAACTTGGTGTGCTCTCATGGAGCGGCATGAACATGTCGTGGTAAAAAATTTGTCCCATTTGGGGCAGGTTTGGGTATAAGCTTCTCAGAAACCAGAGCTTCTCACAACAAGCGTGATGGTTTCGGTAGGGAACCTGCCACCTTTGGGGACGAAACGATGTCCGTTGCCTCTTATTGCTTTTAAAATCTTTCGAGTGTCAACATATAACAACAGGAGTGTTGTGTTCAATTTTGGAATTTTTCGGGGTTCGTTTGGACATTTTTATACATTAACTGGTTTTTCCAGGCATTTTATGCGCATAATTCAAATTTGAACTACATGCACATTCTCGGGTGCATATAAACTGGTTGAAAAATCAAATACGTGTCCTTGGTTGCATGCTCAGGTCCCATGCAAGAAATGGGAATGAATTTCACACACCCTGCCACCGTCACTCGTCCGCAAACATTGAGATACCTGGTTTTTAAATTCTAGTAAATCCGAAACTCGTCTAAAATTCATGAAACTTGGCATGCTATAATGGAGCGGCAGCAACATGTTGTGGTAAATGTTTTGTCCCATTTGGGGCAGGTTTGGGTATAAGCTTCCCACAAACCAGGGCTTCTCACAACAAGCGTGATGGTTTCGGTAGGGAACGTGTGCCACCTTTAGGGACGAAATGATATCCGTTGCCTCTTATTTCTTTCAAAAAAATTCAAGTGTCAACATAGAACAAAAGGAGTGTTGTGTTCAATTTTGGAATTTTTGGGGTTCGTTTGGACATTTTTATACATTAACTGGGTTTTCTAAGCATTTGATGTGCACAATTCAAATTTGAACTACATGCACATTCCCCAGTGCATATAAACTGGTTGAAAAATCAAATATCTGTCCTTGGATGCATGCTTAGGTCCCATGCAAGAAATGGGAATGAATTTCACACACCATGCCACCGTCACTCGGCCACAAACATTGAAATACCTGGTTTTTAAATTCTAGTAAATCCAAAACTCGTCTGAAATTCATGAAGCTATGCTATCATGGAGCGGCATCAACATACCGTGGTAAATTTTTTGTCCCATTTGGGGCAGGTTTGGGTATAAGCTTCTGCAAACCAGAGCTTCTCACAACAAGCGTGATGGTTTCGGTAGGGAACGTGCCACCTTTAGGGACGAAACGATATCCATTGCCTCTTATTTCTTTCAAAAAATTTCAACTGTCAACATAGAACAATAGGAGTGTTGTGTTCAATTTTGGAATTTTTAGGGGTTCGTTTGGACATTTTTATACATTAACTGGGTTTTCCAGGCAAATGATGTGCATAATTCAAATTTGAACTACATGCACATTCCCCAGTGCATATAAACTGGTTGAAAAATCAAATATGTGTCCTTGGTTGCATTCTTAGGTCCCATGCAAGAAATGGGAATGAATTTCACACACCATGCCACCCTCACTCGGCCGCAAACATTGAGATACCTGGTTTTTAAATTCTAGTAAATCCAAAACTCATCTGAAATTCTTGAAACTTGGCATGCTATCATGGAGCGGCATCAACATACCGTGGTAAATTTTTTTGTCCCATTTGGGGCAGGTTTGGGTATAATCTTCTCACAAACCAGAGCTTCTCACAACAAGCGTGATGGTTTCGGTAGCGAACGTGCCACCTTTGGGGACGAAACGATATCAGTTGCCTCTTATTGGTTTCAAAACATTTCGAGTGTCAACATAGAACAATAGGAGTGTTGTGTTCAATTTTGGAAATTTTCGGGGTTCGTTTGGACATTTTTATACATTAACTAGGTTTTCTAGGCATTTTATGCGCATAATTCAAATTTGAACTACATGCACATTCTCCAGTGCATATAAACTGGTTGAAAAATCAAATATGTGTCCTTGGTTGCATCCTCAGGTCCCATGCAAGAAATGGGAATGAATTTCACACACCATGCCACCGTCACTCGGCCGCAAACATTGAGATACCTGGTTTTTAAATTCTAGTAAATCCAAAACTCGTCTGAAATTCATGAAGCTATGCTATCATGGAGCGGCATCAACATACCGTGGTAAATTTTTTGTCCCATTTGGGGCAGGTTTGGGTATAAGCTTCTCACAAAAAAGAGCTTCTCACAACAAGCGTGATGGTTTCAGTAGCGAACGTGCCACCTTCGGGGACGAAACGATATCCGTTGCCTGTTATTGGTTTCAAAAATTTCGAGTGTCAACATAGAACAACAGGAGTGTTGTGTTCAATTTTGAATTTTTCGTGGTTCGTTTGGACATTTTTATACATTAACTGGGTTTTCCAGGCATTTTATGCACATAATTCAAATTTGAACTACATGCACATTCTCCTGTGCATATAAACTGGTTGAAAAATCAAATATGTGTCCTTTGTTGCATCCACAGGTCCCATGCAAGAAATGGTAATGAATTTCACACACCCTGCCACCGTCACTCGGCCGCAAACATTGAGATACCTGGTTTTTAAATTCTAGTAAATCCAAAACTCGTCAGAAATTCATGAAACTTGGGATGCTATAATGGAGTGGCGTCAACATGCCATGGTAAATATTTTGTCCCATTTGGGGCAGGTTTGGGTATAAGCTTCCTGCAAACCAGAGCTTCTCACAACAAGCGTGATGGTTTCGGTAGGGAACATGCCACCTTTAGGGACGAAACGATATCCATTGCCTCTTATTTCTTTCAAAAAATTTCAACTGTCAACATAGAACAACAGGAGTGTTGTGTTCAATTTTGGAATTTTTAGTGGTTCGTTTGGACATTTTTATACATTGAGATACCTGGTTTTTAAATTCTAGTAAATCCAAAACTCATCTGAAATTCATGAAACTTGGCATGCTATCATGGAGCGGCATCAACATACCGTGGTAAATTTTTTTGTCCCATTTGGGGCAGGTTTGGGTATAAGCTTCTCACAAACCAGAGCTTCTCACAACAAGCATGATGGTTTCGGTAGCGAACGTGCCACCTTTGGGGACGAAATGATATCAGTTGCCTCTTATTGGTTTCAAAAAATTTCGAGTGTCAACATAGAACAATAGGAGTGTTGTGTTCAATTTTGGAAATTTTCGGGGTTCGTTTGGACATTTTTATACATTAACTAGGTTTTCCAGGCATTTATGCGCATAATTCAAATTTGAACTACATGCACATTCTCCAGTGCATATAAACTGGTTGAAAAATCAAATATGTGTCCTTGGTTGCATCCTCAGGTTCCATGCAAGAAATGGGAATGAATTCCACACACCTTGCCACCGTCACTCGGTCGCAAACATTCAGATATCTAGTTTTTAAATTCTAGTAAATCCAAAACAAGTCTGAAATTCATGAAACTTGGCATGCTATCATGGAGCGGCACAACATGTCGTGGTAATTTTTTTGTCCCATTTGGGGCAGGTTTGGGTATAAGCTTCTCACAAACCAGAGCTTCTCACAACAAGCGTGATGGTTTCGGTAGGGAACGTGTCACCTTTGGGGACAAAACGATATCCGTTGCCTCTTATTTATTTCAAAAAATTTCGAGTGTCAACATAGAACAACAGGAGTGTTGTGTTCAATTTTAGAATTTTTCGGGGTTCATTTGGACATTTTGATACATTAACTGGGTTTTCCAGGCATTTTATGCGCATAATTCAAATTTGAGCTATATGCACATTCTCCAGTGCATATAAACTGGTTGAAAAATCAAATATTTATCCTTGGTTGCATGCTTAGGTCCCATGCAAGAAATGGGAATGAATTTCACACGCCATGCCACCATCACTCGGCCGCAAACATTGAGATACCTGGTTTTTAAATTCTAGTAAATCGAAAACTCGTCTGAAATTCATGAAACTTGGCATGCTATCATGGAGCGGCATCAACATGCCGTGGTAATTTTCTGTCCCATTTGGGGCAGGTTTGGGTATAAGCCTCTAAGAAACCAAAGCTTCTCACAACAAGCGTGATGGTTTCGGTAGGGAACGTGCCACTTTGGGGACGAAACGATATTCGTTGCGTCTTATTGCTTTCAAATTTTTTCGAGTGTCAACATAGAACAACAGGAGTGTTGTGTTCAATTTTGGAATTTTTCGGGGTTCATTTTGACATTTTAATACATTAACTGGGTTTTCCACGCGTTTTATGCGCATAATTCAAATTTGAACAACATGCACATTCTCTATTGCATATAAACTGGTTGAAAAATCAAATATGTGTCCTTGGTTGCATGCTTAGGTCCCATGCAAGAAATGTGAATAAATTTCACATACCCTGCCACCCTCACTTGGCCGCAAACATTGAGATACCTAGTTTTTAAATTCTAGTAAATCCAAAACTTGTCAGAAATTCATGAAACTTGGTATGCTATCATGGAGCGGCATCAACATGCCGTTGTAAATTTTTTGTCCCATTTGGGGCAGGTTTGGGTATAAGCTTCTCACAAACCAGAGCTTCTCACAACAAGCGTGATGGATTCGGTAGGGAACGTGCCACCTTTAGGGACGAAACGATATCCGTTGCCTCTTATTTCTTTAAAAAAAATTCGAGTGTCAACATAGAACAACAGGAATGTTTTTTTCAATTTTGGATATTTTCGGGGTTCGTTTGGACATTTTTATACATTAACTGGGTTTTCCAGGCATATTATGCGCATAAATCAAATTTGAACTACATGCACAATTTCCAGTGCATATAAACTTGTTGAAAAATCAAATATGTGTCCTTGGTTCATGCTTAGGTCCCATGTAAGAAATGAGAATGAATTTCACACACCCTGCCACTGTCACTCGGCCGCAAAAATTGAGATACCTGGTTTTTGAATTCTAGTAAATCCAAAACTCGTCTGAAATTCATGAATGTTGGCATGCTATCATGGAGCGGCATCAACATGCCGTGGTAAATTTTTTGTCCCATTTGGGGCAGGTTTGGGTATAAGCTTCTCAGAAACCAGAGTTTCTCACAACAAGCGTGATGGTTTCGGTAGGGAACCTGCAACATTTGGGGACGAAACGATATCCGTTGCCTCTTATTGCTTTCAAGAAATTTCGAGTGTCAACATAGAACAACAGGAGTGTTTTGTTCAATTTTGGAATTTTTCGGGGTTCGATTGGACATTTTTATACATTAAATGGGTTTTCCAGGCATTTTATGTGCATAATTCAAATTTGACCTAGATGCACATCCTCCAGTGCATATAAACTGGTTGAAAAATCAAATATGTGTCCTTGGTTGCATGCTTAGGTCCCATGAAAGAAATGGGAATGAATTTCACACAGCCTGCCACCGTCACTTGGCCGCAAACATTGAGATACCTGGTTTTTAAATTCTAGTAAATCCAAAACTCGTCTGAAATTCATGAAAGTTGGCATTCTATCATGGAGCGGCATCAACATACCGTGGTAAATTTTTTGTCCCATTTGGGGCAGGTTTGGGTATAAGCTTCTCACAAACCAGAGCTTCTCACAACAAGCGTGATGGTTTCGGTAGGGAACGTGCCACCTTTGGGGACGAAACGATATCCGTTGCCTCTTATTGCTTTCTAAATTTTTCGAGTGTCAACATAGAACAACAGGAGTGTTGTGTTAATTTTTGGAATTTTTCAGGGTTCGTTTGGACATTTTTATACATTAACCAGGTTTTCCAGGCATTTTTTGCACATAATTCAAATTTGCACTAAGTGCACATTCTGCAGTGCATATAAACTGGTTGAAAAATCAAACATTTGTCCTTGGTTGCATGCTTAGGTCCCATGAAAGAAATGGGAATGAATTTCACACACCCTGCCACCGTCACTCGGCCGCAAACATTGAGATACCTGGTTTTTAAATTCTAGTAAATCCAAAACTCGTCAGAAATTAATGAAACCTGGCATGCTATCATGTAGCGGCATCAATATGCCGTGGTAAATGTTTAGTCCCATTTGGGACAGGTTTGGGTATAAGCTTCCCACAAACCAGAGCTTCTTACAACAAGCGTGATGGTTTCGGTAGGGAACGTGACACCTTTAGGGATGAAACAATATCCGTTGCCTCTTGTTTCTTTCAAAAAAATCCGAGTCTCAACATAGAACAACATGAGTGTTGTGTTCAATTTTGGAATTTTGCGGGGTTCGTTTGGACATTTTTATACATTAACTGGGTTTTCCAGGCATTTGATGCGCATAATTCAAATTTGAACTACATGCACATTCTCCAGTGCATATAAACTGGTTGAAAAACCAAATATGTGTCCTTGGTTGCATGTTCAGGTCCCATGCAAGAAATGGGAATGAATTTCATACACCCGGCCACCGTCACTCGGCCGCAAACATTGAGATACCTGGTTTTTAAATTCTAGTAAATCCAAAACTCGTCTGAAATTCATGAATGTTGGCATGCTATCATGGAGCGGCATCAACATGCCGTGGTAAATTTTTTGTCCCATTTGGGGCAGGTTTGGGTATAAGCTTCTCAGAAACCTGAGCTTCTCACAACAAACGTGATGGTTTCGGTAGGGAACGTGCCACCTTTGGGGACGAAACGATATCCGTTGCCTCTTATTGCTTTCAAGAAATTTCCTTTGTCAACATAGAACAACAGGAGTGTTTTGTTCGATTTTGGAATTTTTCGGGGTTCGATTGGACATTTTTATACATTAAATGGGATTTCCAGTCATTTTATGTGCATAATTCAAATTTGACCTACATGCACATCCTCCAGTGCATATAAACTGGTTGAAAAATCGAATATGTGTCCTTGGTTGCATGCTTAGGTCCCATGAAAGAAATGGGAATGAATTTCACACACCCTGCCACCGTCACTCGGCCGCAAACATTGAGATACCTGGTTTTTAAATTCCAGTAAATCCAAAACTCGTCTGAAATTCATGAATGTTGGCATGCTATCATGGAGCGGCATCAACATGCCGTGGTAAATTTTTTGTCCCATTTGGGGCAGGTTTGGGTATAAGCTTCTTAGAAACCTGAGCTTCTCACAACAAACGTGATGGTTTCGGTAGGGAACGTGCCACCTTTGGGGACGAAACGATATCCGTTGCCTCTTATTGCTTTCAAGAAATTTCGATTGTCAACATAGAACAACAGGAGTGTTTTGTTCGATTTTGGAATTTTTCAGGGTTCGATTGGACATTTTTATACATTAAATGGGT
Organism: Triticum aestivum; assembly: GCF_018294505.1. NCBI lineage: Eukaryota > Viridiplantae > Streptophyta > Magnoliopsida > Poales > Poaceae > Triticum > Triticum aestivum. The sequence goes on along the minus strand of NC_057796.1, from coordinate 161,489,738 downwards.
TTTCCAGTCATTTTATGTGCATAATTCAAATTTGACCTACATGCACATCCTCCAGTGCATATAAACTGGTTGAAAAATCGAATATGTGTCCTTGGTTGCATGCTTAGGTCCCATGAAAGAAATGGGAATGAATTTCACACACCCTGCCACCGTCACTCGGCCGCAAACATTGAGATACCTGGTTTTTAAATTCTAGTAAATCCAAAACTCGTCTTAAATTCATGAAACTTGGATGCTATCATGGAGCGGCATCAACATGCCGTGGTAATTTATTTGTCCCATTTGGGGTAGGTTTGGGTATAGGCTTCTCAGAAACCAGAGCTTCTCACAACAAGCGTGATGGTTTCGGTAGTGAACGTGTCACCTTTGGGGACAAAACGATATCCGTTGCCTCTTACTTCCTTCAAAAAATTTCGAGTGTCAACATAGAACAACAGGAGTGTTGTGTTCAATTTTAGAATTTTTCGGGGTTCATTTGGACATTTTGATACATTAACTTGGTTTTCCAGGCATTTGATGCGCATAATTCAAATTTGAACTACATGCACATTTTCCAGTGCATATAAACTGGTTGAAAAATCAAATATGTGTCCTTGGTTGCATGCTTAGGTCCCATGCAAGAAATGGGAATGAATTTCACACACCCTGCCACCGTCACTCGGCCGCAAACATTGAGATACCTGGTTTTTAAATTCTAGTAAATCCAAAACACGTCTAAAATTCATGAAACTTGGCATGCTATCATGCAGCGACATGAACATGCCGTGGTAATTTTTTATCCCATTTGGGGCACGTTTGGGTATAAGCTTCTCACAAACCAGAGCTTCTCACAACAAGCGTGATGGTTTCGGCAGGGAACGTGCCACCTTTGGCGATGAAATGATATCCGTTGCCTCTTATTGCTTTCTAAAATTTTTGAGTGTCAACATAGAACAACAGGAGTGTTGTGTTCAATTTTGGAATTTTTTGGGGTTCGTTTGGACATTTTTATACATTAACTAGGTTTTCCAAGCATTTTATGTGCATAATTCAAATTTGAACTACATGCACATTCTCGAGTGCATATAAATTGGTTCAAAAATCAAATATGTGTTCTTGGTTGCATGTTTAGGTCCCATGCAAGAAATGGGAATGAATTTCACACAGCCTGCCACCGTCACTCGGTCGCAAGCATTGATATACCTGGTTTTTAAATTCTATCAAAACCAAAACTCGTCAGAAATTCATGAAACTTGGCATGCTATCATGGAGCGGCATCAACATGCCGTGGTAATTTTTTTGTCCCATTTGGGGCAGGTTTGGGTATTAGCTTCTCACAAACCAAAGCTTCTCACAACAAGCGTGATGGTTCCGGTAGGGAACGTGCCACCTTTAGGGACGAAATGATATCCGTTGCCTCTTATTTGTTTCAAAAAAGTTCGAGTGTCAACATAGAACAACAGGAGTATTATGTTCAATTTTGGAATTTTTGGGTTTTGTTTGGACATTTTTATACATTAACTGGGTTTTCCATGAATTTGATGCGCATAATTCAAATTTGAACTACATGCACATTCTCCAGTGCATATAAACTGGTTGAAAAATCAAATATGTGTCCTTGATTGCATGGTTAAGTCCCATGTAAGAAATGGGAGTGAATTTCACACACCCTGCCACCGTCACTCGGCCGCAAACATTGAGATACCTGGTTTTTAAATTCCAGTAAATCCAAAACATGTCAGAAATTCATGAAACTTGGCATGCTATCATGGAGCGGCATCAACATGCCGTGGTGAATTTTTTGTCCCATTTGGGGCAGGTTTGGGTATAAGCTTCTCACAAATCAGAGCTCCTCACAAAAAGTGTGATGGTTTCAGTAGGGAACGTGCCACCTTTAGGGATGAAACGATATCCGTTGCCTCTTATTTCTTTCAAAAAAATTCGAGTGTCAACATAGAACACCAGGAGTGTTGTGTTCAATTTTGGAATTTTTCGGGGTTCGTTTGGACATTTTTATACATTAACCGGGTTTTCCAGGCATTTGATGCGCATAATTCAAATTTAAACTACATGAACAATTTACAGTGCATATAAACTGGTTGAAAAATCAAATATTTGTCCTTGGTTCATGCTTAGCTCCCATGTAAGAAATGAGAATGAATTTCACACACCCTGCCACCGTCACTCGGCCGCAAACATTGAGATACCTTTTTTGAAATTCTAGTAAATCCAAAGCTCGTCTGAAATTCATGAAACTTGGCATGCTATCATGGAGCGGCATCAACATGCCGTGGTACTTTTTTTGTCCCATTTGGGGCATGTTTGGGTATAAGCTTCTCACAAACAAGATCTTCTCACAACAAGCATGATGGTTTCGGTAGGGAACGTGCCACCTTTACGGACGAAACAATATCCGTTGCCTCTTATTTCTTTCAAAAAAATTCGAGTGTCAACATAGAACAACAGGAGTGTTGTGTTCAATTTTGGAATTTTGCGGGCTTAGTTTGGACATTTTTATACAATAACTGGGTTTTCCAGGCATTTTATGCGCATAATCAAATTTGAACTACATGCACATTCTCCAGTGCATATAAACTGGTTGGAAAATCAAATATGTGTCCTTGGTTGCATGCTTAGGTCCCATGCCAGAAATGGGAATGAATTTCACACACCCTGCCACTGTCACTGGGCCGCAAACAATGAGATACCTGGTTTTTAAATTCTAGTAAATCAGAAACACGTCTAAAATTCATGAAACTTGGCATGCTAGCGGCATCAACATGCTGTGGTAATTTTTTATCTCATTTGGGGCACGTTTGGGTATAAGCTTCTCACAAACCACAGCTTCTCACAACAAGCTTGATGGTTTCGGTAGGGAACGTGCCACCTTTGGCGATGAAACGATATCCGTTGCCTCTTATTGCTTTCTAAAATTTTCGAGTGTCAACATAGAACAACAGGAGTGTTGTGTTCAATTTTGGAATTTTTCGGGGTTCGTTTGGACATTTTTATACATTAACTCGGTAATCAAGGCATTTCATGCGCATAATTCAAATTTGAACTACATGGATATTCTCAAGTACATATAAACTGGTTGAAAAATCAAATATGTGTCCTTGGTTGCATGCTTAGGTCCCATGCAAGAAATGGGAATGAAATTCACACACCCTACCACCGTCACTCGGGCGCAAACATTGAGATACATGGTTTTTAAATTCTAGTAAATCCAAAACTCGTCTGAAATTCATGAAACTTGGCATGCTATCATGGAGTTCCATCAACATGCCGTGGTAAATTTTTTGTCCCATTTGGGGCAGGTTTGGGTATAAGATTCTCACAAACAAGAGCTTCTCACAACAAGCGTTATAGTTTCGGTAGGGAACATGCCACCCTTGGGGACAAACGATATCCGTTACCGCTTATTGCTTTCTAAATTTTTCGAGTGTCAACATAGCACAACAGGAGTGTTGTGTTCCATTTTGGAATTTTTTGGGGTTCGTTTGGACATTTTTATACATTAGCTAGGTTTTCCAGGCATTTTATGCGCATAATTCAAATTTGAACTACATGCACATTCTCAAGTGCATATAAACTGGTTGAAAAATCAAATATGTGTCCTTGGTTGCATGCTTAGGTCCCATGATGGAAGTGGGAATGAATTTCACACACCCTGCCACCGTCACTCGGCCGTAAACATTCAGATACCTGGTTTTTAAATTGTAGTAAATCCAAAACTCGTCAGAAATTCATGAAACTTGGCATGCTATCATGGAGCGGCATCAACATGCCGTGATAAATTTTTTGTCCCATTTGGGGCAGGTTTGGGTATAAGCTTCTCAAGAACCAGAGCTTCTCACAACAAGCGTGATGGTTTCGGTAGGGAACGTGCCACCTTTGGGGACGAAACGATATCCGTTGCCTCTTATTGCTTTCAAGAAATGTCGAGTGTCAACATAGAACACCAGGAGTGTTGTGTTCAATTTTGGAATTTTTCAGGGTTCGTTTGGACATTTTTATACATTATCTGGGTTTTCCAGGCATTTGATGCGCATAATTAAAATTTAAACTACATGCACAATTTCCAGTGCATATAAACTTGTTGAAAATGAAATATGTTTTCTTGGTTCATGCTTAGGTCCTATGTAAGAAATGAGAATGAATTTCACACACCCTGCCACCGTCACTCGGCCGCAAACGTTGAGATACCTGGTTTTTAAATTCTAGTAAAACCAAAACTCGTCAGAAATTCATGAAACTTGGCATCCTATCATGAAGCGGCATCAACATGCCATGGTAAATTTTTTGTCCCATTTGGGGCAGGTTTGGGTATTAGCTTCTCACAAACCAAAGCTTCTCACAACAAGCGTGATGGTTTCGGTAGGGAACGTGCCACCTTTAGGGAAGAAATGATATCCGTTGCCTCTTATTTGTTTCAAAAAAGTTCGAGTGTCAACATAGAACAACAGGAGTATTATGTTCAATTTTGGAATTTTTGGGTTTTGTTTGGACATTTTTATACATTAACTGGGTTTTCCATGAATTTGATGCGCATAATTCAAATTTGAACTACATGCACATTCTCCAGTGCATATAAACTGGTTGAAAAATCAAATATGTGTCCTTGATTGCATGGTTAAGTCCCATGTAAGAAATGGGAGTGAATTTCACACACCCTGCCACCGTCACTCGGCCGCAAACATTGAGATACCTGGTTTTTAAATTCCAGTAAATCCAAAACATGTCAGAAATTCATGAAACTTGGCATGCTATCATGGAGCGGCATCAACATGCCGTGGTGAATTTTTTGTCCCATTTGGGGCAGGTTTGGGTATAAGCTTCTCACAAATCAGAGCTCCTCACAAAAAGTGTGATGGTTTCAGTAGGGAACGTGCCACCTTTAGGGATGAAACGATATCCGTTGCCTCTTATTTCTTTCAAAAAAATTCGAGGGTCAACATAGAACACCAGGAGGGTTGTGTTCAATTTTGGAATTTTTCGGGGTTCGTTTGGACATTTTTATACATTAACCGGGTTTTCCAGGCATTTGATGCGCATAATTCAAATTTAAACTACATGAACAATTTACAGTGCATATAAACTGGTTGAAAAATCAAATATTTGTCCTTGGTTCATGCTTAGCTCCCATGTAAGAAATGAGAATGAATTTCACACACCCTGCCACCGTCACTCGGCCGCAAACATTGAGATACCTGGTTTTTAAATTCTAGTAAATCCAAAGCTCGTCTGAAATTCATGAAACTTGGCATGCTATCATGGAGCGGCATCAACATGCCGTGGTACTTTTTTTGTCCCAGTTGGGGCATGTTTGGGTATAAGCTTCTCACAAACAAGATCTTCTCACAACAAGCATGATGGTTTCGGTAGGGAACGTGCCACCTTTATGGACGAAACAATATCCGTTGCCTCTTATTTCTTTCAAAAAAATTCGTGTGTCAACATAGAACAACAGGAGTGTTGTGTTCAATTTTGGAATTTTGCGGGCTTAGTTTGGACATTTTTATACAATAACTGGGTTTTCCAGGCATTTTATGCGCATAATCAAATTTGAACTACATGCACATTCTCCAGTGCATATAAACTGGTTGGAAAATCAAATATGTGTCCTTGGTTGCATGCTTAGGTCCCATGCCAGAAATGGGAATGAATTTCACACACCCTGCCACTGTCACTGGGCCGCAAACAATGAGATACCTGGTTTTTAAATTCTAGTAAATCAGAAACACGTCTAAAATTCATGAAACTTGGCATGCTAGCGGCATCAACATGCTGTGGTAATTTTTTATCTCATTTGGGGCACGTTTGGGTATAAGCTTCTCACAAACCAGAGCTTCTCACAACAAGCTTGATGGTTTCGGTAGGGAACGTGCCACCTTTGGCGATGAAACGATATCCGTTGCCTCTTATTGCTTTCTAAAATTTTTGAGTGTCAACATAGAACAACAGGAGTGTTGTGTTCAATTTTGGAATTTTTCGGGGTTCGTTTGGACATTTTTATACATTAACTCGGTAATCAAGGCATTTCATGCGCATAATTCAAATTTGAACTACATGCACATTCTCGAGTGCATATAAATTGGTTCAAAAATCAAATATGTGTCCTTGGTTGCATGTTTAGGTCCCATGCAAGAAATGGGAATGAATTTCACACAGCCTGCCACCGTCACTCGGTCGCAAGCATTGATATACCTGGTTTTTAAATTCTATCAAAACCAAAACTCGTCAGAAATTCATGAAACTTGGCATGCTATCATGGAGCGGCATCAACATGCCGTGGTAATTTTTTTGTCCCATTTGGGGCAGGTTTGGGTATTAGCTTCTCACAAACCAAAGCTTGTCACAACAAGCGTGATGGTTCCGGTAGGGAACGTGCCACCTTTAGGGACGAAATGATATCCGTTGCCTCTTATTTGTTTCAAAAAAGTTCGAGTGTCAACATAGAACAACAGGAGTATTATGTTCAATTTTGGAATTTTTGGGTTTTGTTTGGACATTTTTATACATTAACTGGGTTTTCCATGAATTTGATGCGCATAATTCAAATTTGAACTACATGCACATTCTCCAGTGCATATAAACTGGTTGAAAAATCAAATATGTGTCCTTGATTGCATGGTTAAGTCCCATGTAAGAAATGGGAGTGAATTTCACACACCCTGCCACCGTCACTCGGCCGCAAACATTGAGATACCTGGTTTTTAAATTCCAGTAAATCCAAAACATGTCAGAAATTCATGAAACTTGGCATGCTATCATGGAGCGGCATCAACATGCCGTGGTGAATTTTTTGTCCCATTTGGGGCAGGTTTGGGTATAAGCTTCTCACAAATCAGAGCTCCTCACAAAAAGTGTGATGGTTTCAGTAGGGAACGTGCCACCTTTAGGGATGAAACGATATCCGTTGCCTCTTATTTCTTTCAAAAAAATTCGAGTGTCAACATAGAACACCAGGAGTGTTGTGTTCAATTTTGGAATTTTTCGGGGTTCGTTTGGACATTTTTATACATTAACCGGGTTTTCCAGGCATTTGATGCGCATAATTCAAATTTAAACTACATGAACAATTTACAGTGCATATAAACTGGTTGAAAAATCAAATATTTGTCCTTGGTTCATGCTTAGCTCCCATGTAAGAAATGAGAATGAATTTCACACACCCTGCCACCGTCACTCGGCCGCAAACATTGAGATACCTTTTTTGAAATTCTAGTAAATCCAAAGCTCGTCTGAAATTCATGAAACTTGGCATGCTATCATGGAGCGGCATCAACATGCCGTGGTACTTTTTTTGTCCCATTTGGGGCATGTTTGGGTATAAGCTTCTCACAAACAAGATCTTCTCACAACAAGCATGATGGTTTCGGTAGGGAACGTGCCACCTTTACGGACGAAACAATATCCGTTGCCTCTTATTTCTTTCAAAAAAATTCGAGTGTCAACATAGAACAACAGGAGTGTTGTGTTCAATTTTGGAATTTTGCGGGCTTAGTTTGGACATTTTTATACAATAACTGGGTTTTCCAGGCATTTTATGCGCATAATCAAATTTGAACTACATGCACATTCTCCAGTGCATATAAACTGGTTGGAAAATCAAATATGTGTCCTTGGTTGCATGCTTAGGTCCCATGCCAGAAATGGGAATGAATTTCACACACCCTGCCACTGTCACTGGGCCGCAAACAATGAGATACCTGGTTTTTAAATTCTAGTAAATCAGAAACACGTCTAAAATTCATGAAACTTGGCATGCTAGCGGCATCAACATGCTGTGGTAATTTTTTATCTCATTTGGGGCACGTTTGGGTATAAGCTTCTCACAAACCACAGCTTCTCACAACAAGCTTGATGGTTTCGGTAGGGAACGTGCCACCTTTGGCGATGAAACGATATCCGTTGCCTCTTATTGCTTTCTAAAATTTTCGAGTGTCAACATAGAACAACAGGAGTGTTGTGTTCAATTTTGGAATTTTTCGGGGTTCGTTTGGACATTTTTATACATTAACTCGGTAATCAAGGCATTTCATGCGCATAATTCAAATTTGAACTACATGGATATTCTCAAGTACATATAAACTGGTTGAAAAATCAAATATGTGTCCTTGGTTGCATGCTTAGGTCCCATGCAAGAAATGGGAATGAAATTCACACACCCTACCACCGTCACTCGGGCGCAAACATTGAGATACATGGTTTTTAAATTCTAGTAAATCCAAAACTCGTCTGAAATTCATGAAACTTGGCATGCTATCATGGAGTTCCATCAACATGCCGTGGTAAATTTTTTGTCCCATTTGGGGCAGGTTTGGGTATAAGATTCTCACAAACAAGAGCTTCTCACAACAAGCGTGATAGTTTCGGTAGGGAACATGCCACCCTTGGGGACAAACGATATCCGTTACCGTTATTGCTTTCTAAATTTTTCGAGTGTCAACATAGCACAACAGGAGTGTTGTGTTCCATTTTGGAATTTTTTGGGGTTCGTTTGGACATTTTTATACATTAGCTAGGTTTTCCAGGCATTTTATGCGCATAATTCAAATTTGAACTACATGCACATTCTCAAGTGCATATAAACTGGTTGAAAAATCAAATATGTGTCCTTGGTTGCATGCTTAGGTCCCATGATGGAAGTGGGAATGAATTTCACACACCCTGCGACCGTCACTCGGCCGTAAACATTCAGATACCTGGTTTTTAAATTGTAGTAAATCCAAAACTCGTCAGAAATTGATGAAACTTGGCATGCTATCATGGAGCGGCATCAACATGCCGTGATAAATTTTTTGTCCCATTTGGGGCAGGTTTGGGTATAAGCTTCTCAAGAACCAGAGCTTCTCACAACAAGCGTGATGGTTTCGGAAGGGAACGTGCCACCTTTGGGGACGAAACGATATCCGTTGCCTCTTATTGCTTTCAAGAAATGTCGAGTGTCAACATAGAACACCAGGAGTGTTGTGTTCAATTTTGGAATTTTTCGGGGTTCGTTTGGACATTTTTATACATTAACTGGGTTTTTCGGGTGCATATAAACAGGTTGAAAAATCAAATAAGTGTCCTTGGTTCATGCTTAGGTCCCATGTAAGAAATGAGAATGAATTTCACACACCCTGCCACCGTCACTCGGCCGCAAACGTTGAGATACCTTGTTTTTAAATTCAAGTAAATCCAAAACTCGTCTTAAATTCATGAAACCTGGCATGCTATCATGGAGGGGCATCAACATGCCATGGTAAATTTTTTGTCCCTTTTGGGGCAGGTTTGGGTATAAGCTTCTCACAAACCAGAGCTTCTCACAACAAGCGTGATGGTTTCGGTAGGGAACGTGCCACCTTTAGGGACAAAACGATATCCGTTGCCTCTTATTTCTTTCTAACAAAATCGAGTGTCAACATAGAACAACAGGAGTGTTGTGTTCCTTTTTGGAATTTTTCGGGGTTCGTTTGGACATTTTTATACATTAACTAGGTTTTCCAGGCATTTTATGTGCATAATTCAAATTTGAACTATATGCACATTCTCAAGTGAATATAAACTGGTTGAAAAATCAAATATGTGTCCTTGGTTCAATGCTTAGGTCCCATGTAAGAAATGGGAATGAATTTCACACACCCTGCCACCGTCACTCGGCCGCAAACATTGAGATACCTGGTTTTTAAATTCTAGTAATTCCACAACTCGTTTGAAATTCATGAAACTTGACATGCTATCATGGAACGGCATCAACATGTTGTGGTAATTTTTTGTCCCATTTGGGGCAGGTTTGGGTATAAGCTTCTCACAAACCATAGCTTCTCACAACAAGCGTGATGGTTTCGGTAGGGAACGTGCCACGTTTAGGGACGAAACGATATCCGTTGCCTCTTATTTCTTTCAAAAAAATTCGAGTGTCAACATAGAACACCAGGAGTGTTGTGTTCAATTTTGGAATTTTCCGGGGTTCGTTTTGACATTTTTATACATTAATTGGGTTTTCCAGGCATTTTATGCGCATAATTCAAATTTAAACTACGTGCACAATTTCCAGTGCATATAAACTGGTTGAAAATCAAATATGTGTCCTTGGTTCATGCTTAGGTCCCATGTAAGAAATGAGAATGAATTTCACACACCCTGCTACCGTCACTCGGCCGCAAACATTGAGATACTTGGTTTTTAAATTGTAGTAAATCCAAAACTCGTCTGAAATTCATGAAACTTCGCATGATATCATGGAACGGCATCAACATGCCATGGTAATTTTTTTGTCCCATTTAGGGCAGGTTTGGGTATAAGCTTCTCAGAAACCGGAGCTTCTCACAACAAGCGTGATGGTTTCGGTAGGGAACGTGCCACCTTTGGGTCGAAACGATATCCGTTGCCTCTTATTGCTTTTAAAAATTTTTGAGTGTCAACATAGAACAACGGGAGTGTTGTGTTAAATTTTTGAATTTTTCGGGGTTCGTTTGGACATTTTTATAAATTACCTGGATTTGCCATGCATTTTATGCGCATAATTCATATTTGAACTACATGCACATCCTCCAGTGCATATAAACTGGTTGAAAAATCAAATATGTGTCCTTGGTTGCATGCTTAGGTCCCATGAAAGAAATGGGAATGAATTTCACACACCCTTCCACCGTCACTCAGCCGCAAACATTGAGATACCTGGTTTTTAAATTCTAGTAAATCAAAAACTCGTCAGAAATTCATGAAACTTGGCATGCTATCATGGAGTGGCATCAACATGTCGTGGTAAATTTTATGTCCCATTTGGGGCAGGTTTGGGTATAAGCTTCTCACAAATCAGAGCTTCTCACAACAAGCGTGATGGTTTCAATAGGGAACGTGCCACCTTTAGGGACGAAACGATATCCATTGCCTCTTATTTCTTTCAAAAAAATTTGAGTTTCAACATAGAACACCAGGAGTGTTGTGTTCAATTTTGGAATTTTTCGGGGTTTGTTTGGACATTTTTATACATTAACTGGGTTTTCCAGGCATTTTATGCGCATAACTCAAATTTAAACTACATGCACAATTTCCAATGCATATTAACTGGTTGAAAAATCAAATATGTGTCCTTGGTTCATCCTTAGGTCCCATGTAGGAAATGAGAATGAATATCGCACACCCTGCCACCGTCACTCGGCCGCAAACATTGACATACCTGGTTTTTAAATTCTAGTAAATCCAAAACTCGTCTGAAATTCATGAAACCTGGCATGCTATCATGGAGCGGCATCAACATGTCGTGGTAAAGTTTTTGTCCCTTTTGGGGCAGGTTTGGGGATAAGCTTCTCACAAACCAGAGCTTCTCACAACAAGCGTGATGGTTTCGATAGGGAACGTGCCACCTTTGGGACGAAACGATATCCGTTGCCTCTTAGTTCTTTCAAAAAAAATCGAGTGTGAACATAGAACAACAGGAGTGTTGTGCTCAATTTTGGAATTTTTCGGGGTTCGTTTGGACATTTTTATACATTAACTAGGTTTTCCAGGCATTTTATGCGCATAATTGAAATTTGAACTACATGCACATTCTCCAGTGAATATAAACTGGTTGACAAATCAAATATGTGTCCTTGGTTGCATGCTTAGGTCCCACGTAAGAAATGGGAATGAATTTCACACACCCTGCCACCATCACTCGGCCGCAAACATTGAGATACCTGGTTTTTAAATTCTAGTAAATCCACAACTCGTCAGAAATTCATGAAACTTGGCATGCTATCATGGAGCGGCATCAACATGTTGTGGTAAATTTTGTGTCCCATTTGGGGCAGGTTTGGGTATAAGCTTCTCACAAATCACAGCTTCTCACAACAAGCGTGATGGTTTCAGTAGGGAATGTGCCACCTTTAGGGACTAAACGATATCCGTTGCGTCTTATTTCTTTCAAAAAATGCCAAGTGTCAACATAGAACACCATGAGTGTTGTGTTCAATTTTGGAATTTTTCGGGGTTCGTTTGAACATTTTTATATATTAACTGGCTTTTCCGGGCATTTTCTGTGCATAATTCTAATTTAAACTACATGCACAATTTCCAGTGCATATAAACTGGTTGAAAAATCAAATAAGTGTCCTTGGTTCATGCTTAGGTCCCATGTAAGAAATGAGAATGAATTTCACACACCCTGCCACCGTCACTCGGCCGCAAACATTAAGATACCTAGTTTTTAAATTCTAGTAAATCCAAAACTCGTCTTAAATTCATGGAACCTGGCATCCTATCATGGAGGGACATCAACATGCCGTGGTAAATTTTTTGTCCATTTTGGGGCAGGTTTGGGTATAAGCTTCTCACAAACCAGAGCTTGTCACAACAAGCGTGATGGTTTCGGTGGGGAACGTGCCACCTTTAGGGACAAAACGATATCCGTTGCCTCTTATTTCTTTCAAACAAAATCGAGTGTCAACATAGAACAACAGGAGTGTTGTGTTCCATTTTGGAATTTTTCGGGGTTCGTTTGGACATTTTTATACATTAACTGACTTTTCCGGGCATTTTATGCGCACAATTCAAATTTAAACTACATGCACAATTTCCAGTGCATATAAACTGGTTGAAAAATCAAATATGTGTCCTTGGTTGCATGCTTAGGTCCCATGTAAGAAATGGGAATGAATTTCACACACCCTGCCACCGTCACTCGGCCGCAAACATTGAGATACCTGGTTTTTAAATTCTAGTAATTCCACAACTCGTTTGAAATTCATGAAACTTGGCATGCTATCATGGAACGGCATCAACATGCTGTGGTAATTTTTTTGTCCCATTTGGGGCAGGTTTGGGTATAAGCTTCTCACAAACCATAGCTTCTCACAACATGCGTGATGGTTTCGGTAGGGAACGTGCCATGTTTAGGGACGAAACGATATCCGTTGCCTCTTATTTCTTTCAAAAAAAAATCGAGTGTCAACATAGAACACCAGGAGTGTTGTGTTCAATTTTGGGATTTTTCAGGGTTCGTTTTGACATTATTATACATTAATTGGGTTTTCCAGGCATTTTATGCGCACAATTGAAATTTAAACTACATGCACAATTTCCAGTGCATATAAACTGGTTGAAAATCAAATATGTGTCCTTGGTTCATGCTTAGGTCCCATGTAAGAAATGAGAATGAATTTCACACACCCTGCCACCGTCACACGGCCGCAAACATTGAGATACCTGGTTTTTAAATTCTAGTTAATCCAAAACTCATTTGAATTCATGAAACCTGGCATGCTATGATGGAGCGGCATCAACATGCCATGGTAAATTTTTTGTCCCTTTTGGGGCAGGTTTGGGTATAAGCTTCTCACAAAGCAGAGCTTCTCACAACAAGCGTGATGGTTTCGGTAGGGAACGTGCCACCTTTAGGGACGAAACGATATCCGTTGCCTCCTATTTCTTTCAAAAAAAATCGAGTGTCAACATAGAACAACAGGAGTGTTGTGTTCAATTTTGGATTTTTTCGGGGTTTGTTTGGACATTTTCATACATTAACTAGGTTTTCCAGGCAATTTATGCGCATAATTCAAATTTGAACTACATGCACATTCTCCAGTGAATATAAACTGGTTGACAAATCAAATATGTGTCCTTGGTTGCATGCTTAGGTCCCATGTAAGAAATGGGAATGAATTTCACACACCCTGCCACCGTCACTCGGACGCAAACATTGAGATACCTGGTTTTTTAATTCTAGTAAATCCACAACTCGTCTGAAATTCATGAAACTTGGCACGCTATCATGGAGCGGCATCAACATCCTCTGGTAAATTTTGTGTCCCATTTGGGGCAGGTTTGGGTATAAGCTTCTCACAAACCATAGCTTCTCAGAACAAGCGTGATGGTTTCGGGAGGGAACGTGCCACCTTTAGGGACGAAACGATATCCGTTGCGTCTTATTTCTTTCAAAAAAATTCGAGCGTCAACATAGAACACCATGAGTGTTGTGTTCAATTTTGGAATTTTTCGGGGTTCATTTGGAAATTTTTATACATTAATTGGGTTTTCCAGGCATTTTATGCGCATAATTCAAACTTAAACTATGTGCACAATTTCCAGTGCATATAAATTGGTTGAAAAAATCAAATAAGTGTCCTTGGTTCATGCTTAGGTCCCATGTAAGAAATGAGAATGAATTTCACACACCCTGCCACCGTCACTCGGCCGCAAACATTGAGGAAGTTGGTTTTTAAATTCTAGTAAATCCAAAACTCGTCTGAAATTCATGAAACTTGGCATGATATCATGGAACGGCATCAACATGCCGTGGTAGATTTTTTGTCCCATTTAGGGCAAGTTTGGGTATAAGCTTCTCAGAAACCAGATATTCTCACAACAAGCGTGATGGTTTCGGTAGGGAACGTGGCACCTTTGGGTACGAAACGATATCCGTTGCCTCTTACTGCTTTTAAAAAATTTCGAGTGTCAACATAGAACAACAGAAGTGTTGTGTTAAATTTTTGAATTTTTCGGGGTTCGTTTGGACATTTTATACATTACCTGGGTTTGCCATGCATTTTATGCGCATAATTCAAATCTGAACTACATGCACATCCACCAATGCATATAAACTGGTTGAAAAATCAAATATGTGTCCTTGGTTGCATGCTTAGTTCCCATGAAAGAAATGGGAATGAATTTCACACACCCTGCCACCGTCACTCGGCCGCAAACATTGAGATACCTCATTTTTAAATTCTAGTAAATCCAAAACTCGTCAGAAATTCATGAAACTTGGCATGCTATCATGGAGCGGCATCAACATGTCGTGGTAAATTTATTGTCCCATTTGGGGCAGGTTTGGGTATAAGCTTCTCACAAATCGGAGCTTCTCACAACAAGCGTGATGGTTTCAGTAGGGAACGTGCCACCTTTAGGGACGAAACAATATCCGTTGCGTCTTATTTCTTTCAAAAAATGTCGAGTGTCAACATAGAACACCAGGAGTGTTGTGTTCAATTTTGGAATTTTTCGGGGTTCGTTTGGACATTTTTATACATTAACTGGGTTTTCCGGGCATTTTATGCCCATAATTCAAATTTTTACTGCATGCACAATTTCCAGTGCATATAAACAGGTTGAAAAATCAAATAACTGTTCTTGGTTCATGCTTAGGTCCCATGTAAGAAATGAGAATGAATTTCACACACCCTGCCACCGTCACTCGTCCGCAAACGTTGAGATACCTCGTTTTTAAATTCAAGTAAATCCAAAACTCGTCTTAAATTCATGAAACCTGGCATGCTATCATGGAGGGGCATCAACATGCCGTGGTAAATTTTTTGTCCCTTTTGGGGCAGGTTTGGGTATAAGCTTCTCACAAACCAGAGCTTCTCACAACAAGCGTGATGGTTTCGGTAGGGAACGTGCCACCTTTAGGGACAAAACGATATCCGTTGCCTCTTATTTCTTTCAAACAAAATCGAGTGGACATTTTATGCCTCACAGGAGTGTTGTGTTCCATTTTGGAATTTTTCGGGGTTCGTTTGGACATTTTTATACATTAACTAGGTTTTCCAGGCATTTTATGTGCATAATTCAAATTTGAACTACATGCACATTCTCTAGTGAATATAAACTGGTTGAAAAATCAAATATGTGTCCTTGGTTCAATGCTTAGGTCCCATGTAAGAAATGGGAATGAATTTCACACACCCTGCCACCGTCACTCGGCCGCAAACATTGAGATACCTGGTTTTTAAATTCTAGTAATTCCACAACTCGTTTGAAATTCATGAAACTTGGCATGCTATCATGGAACGACATCAACATGCTGTGGTAATTTTTTTGTCCCATTTGGGGCAGGTTTGGGTATAAGCTTCTCACAAACCCTAGCTTCTCATAACAAGCGTGATGGTTTCGGTAGGGAACGTGCCACGTTTAGGGACGAAACGATATCCGTTGCCTCTTATTTCTTTCAAAAAAATTCGAGTGTCAACATAGAACACCAGGAGTGTTGTGTTCAATTTTGGAATTTTCCGGTGTTCGTTTTGACATTTTTATACATTAATTGGGTTTTCCAAGCATTTTATGCGCATAATTCAAATTTAAACTACATGCACAATTTCCAGTGCATATAAACTGGTTGAAAATCAAATATGTGTCCTTGGTTCATGCTTAGGTCCCATGTAAGAAATGAGAATGAATTTCACACACCCTGCCACCGTCACTCGACCGCAAACATTGAGATACTTGGTTTTTAAATTGTAGTAAATCCAAAACTCGTCTGAAATTCATGAAACTTGGCATGATATCATGGAACGGCATCAACATGCCATGGTAATTTTTTTGTCCCATTTAGGGCAGGTTTGGGTATAAGCTTCTCAGAAACCGGAGCTTCTCACAACAAGCGTGATGGTTTCGGTAGGGAACGTGCCACGTTTGGGGACGAAACGATATCCGTTGCCTCTTAGTGCTTTTAAAAATTTTCGACTGTCAACATAGAACAACGGGAGTGTTGTGTTCAATTTTTGAATTTTTCGGGGTTCGTTTGGACATTTTTATAAATTACCTGGGTTTGCCATGCATTTTATGCGCATAATTCAAATTTGAACTACATGCACATCCTCCAGTGCATATAAACTGGTTGAAAAATCAAATATGTGTCCTTGGTCGCATGCTTAGGTCCCATGAAAGAAGTGGGAGTGAATTTCACATACCCTGCCACCGTCACTCGGCCGCAAACATTGAGGTACTTGGTTTTTAAATTCTAGTAATCCAAAACTCGTGTGAAATTCTTGAAACTTGGCATGCTATCATGGAGCGGCATCCACATGCCGTGGTAAATTTTTTGTCCCATTTGGGGCGGGTTTGGGTATAAGCTTCTCACAAATCAGAGCTTCTCACAACAAGCGTGATGGTTTCAAAAGGGAACGTGCCACCTTTAGGGACGAAACGATATCCGTTGCCTCTTATTTCTTTCAAAAAAATTCGAGTGTCAACATAGAACACCAGAAGTGTTTTGTTCAATTTTGGAATTTTTCGGGGTTCGTTTGGACATTTTTATACATTAACTGGGTTTTCCAGGCATTTTATGCGCATAACTCAAATTTAAACTACATGCACAATTTCTAGTGCATATTAACTGGTTGAAAAATCAAATATGCGTCCTTGGTTCATCCTTAGGTCCCATGTAAGATATGAGAATGAATATCGCACACCCTGCCACCGTCACTCGGCCGCAAACATTGAGATACCTGGTTTTTAAATTCTAGTAAATCCAAAACTCGTCTGAAATTCATGAAACCTGGCATGCTATCATGGAGCGGCATCAACATGCCGTGGTAAATTTTTTGTCCCTTTGGGGCATGTTTGGGTATAAGCTTCTCCCAAAGCAGAGCTTCTCACAACAAGCGTGATGGTTTCGGTAGGGAACGTGCCACCTTTAGGGACGAAACGATATCCGTTGCCTGTTATTTCTTTAAAAAAAATCGAGTGTCAACATAGAACAACAGGAGTGTTGTGTTCAATTTTGGAATTTTTTGGGGTTCGTTTGGACATTTTCATACATTAACTAGGTTTTCCCGGCATTTTATGCGCATAATTCAAATTTGAACTACATGCACATTCTCCAGTGAATATAAACTGGTTGACAAATCAAATATGTGTCCTTGGTTGCATGCTTAGGTCCCATGTAAGAAATGGGAATGAATTTCACACACCCTGCCACCGTCACTCGGCCGCAAACATTGAGATACCTGGTTTTTAAATTCTAGTAAATCCACAACTCCTCTGAAAGTCATGAAACTTGGCACGCTATCATGGAGCGGCATCAACATCCTGTGGTAAATTTTGTGTCCCATTTGGGGCAGGTTTGGGTATAATCTTCTCAGAAACCAGAGCTTCTCACTACAAGCGTGATGGTTTCGGTAGGGAACGTGCCACCTTTGGGGACGAAACGATATCCGTTGCCTCTTACTGCTGTTAAAAAATTTCGAGTGTCAACATAGAACAACAGGAGTGTTGTGTTAAATTTTTGAATTTTTCGGGGTTCGTTTGGACATTTTTATACATTACCTGGGTTTGCCATGCATTTTATGCGCATAATTCAAATCTGAACTACATGCACATCCTCCAATGCATATAAACTGGTTGAAAAATCAAATATGTGTCCTTGGTTGCATGCTTAGGTCCCATGAAAGAAATGGGAATGAATTTCACACACCCTGCCACCGTCACTCGGCCGCAAACATTGAGATACCTCGTTTTTAAATTCTAGTAAATCCAAAACTCGTCAAAAATTCATGAAACTTGGCATGCTATCATGGAGCGGCATCAACATGTCGTGGTAATTTTTTTGTCCCATTTGGGGCAGGTTTGGGTATAAGCTTCTCACAAATCAGAGCTTCTCACAACAAGCGTGATGGTTTCAGTAGGGAACGTGCCACCTTTAGGGACGAAACGATATCTGTTGCGTCTTATTTCTTTCAAAAAATGTCGAGTGTCAACATAGAACACCAGGAGTGTTGTGTTCAATTTTGGAATTTTTCGGGGTTCGTTTGGACATTTTTATACATTAACTGGGTTTTCCGGGCATTTTATGCGCATAATTCAAATTTAAACTACATGCATAATTTCCAGTGCATATAAACTGGTTGAAAAATCA
This sequence comes from Triticum aestivum, assembly GCF_018294505.1. Taxonomy (NCBI): domain Eukaryota; kingdom Viridiplantae; phylum Streptophyta; class Magnoliopsida; order Poales; family Poaceae; genus Triticum; species Triticum aestivum. The sequence goes on along the minus strand of NC_057796.1, from coordinate 161,471,152 downwards.
AATAAGTGTCCTTGGTTCATGCTTAGGTCCCATGTAAGAAATGAGAATGAATTTCACACACCCTGCCACCGTCACTCGGCCGCAAACATTGAGATACCTGGTTTTTAAACTCTAGTAAATCCAAAACTCGTCTTAAATTCATGAAACCTGGCATGCTATCATGGAGGGGCATCAACATGCCGTGGTAAATTTTTTGTCCCTTTTGGGGCAGGTTTGGGTATAAGCTTCTCACAAACTAGAGCTTCTCACAACAAGCGTGATGGTTTCGGTAGGGAACGTGCCACCTTTAGGGACAAAACGATATCCGTTGCCTCTTATTTCTTTCAAACAAAATCGAGTGTCAAGATAGAACAACAGGAGTGTTGTGTTCCATTTTGGAATTTTTCGGGGTTCGTTTGGACATTTTCATACATTAACTAGGTTTTCCAGGCATTTTATGCGCATAATTCAAATTTGAACTACATGCACATTCTCCAGTGAATATAAACTGTATGAAAAATCAAATATGTGTCCTTGGTTGCATGTTTAGGTCCCATGTAAGAAATGGGAATGAATTTCACACACCCTGCCACCGTCACTCAGCCGTAAACATTGAGATACCTGGTTTTTTAATTCTAGTAAATCCAAAACTCGTCAGAAATTCATGAAACTTGGCATGCTATCATGGAGCGGCATCAAAATGGCGTGGTAAATTTTTTGTCCCATTTGGGGCAGGTTTGGGTATAAGCTTCTCACAAATAAGAGCTTCTCACAACAAGCGTGATGGTTTCAGTAGGGAGTGTGCCACCTTTAGGGACGAAACGATATCCGTTGCCTCTTATTTCTTTCAAAAAATTTCGAGTGTCAACATAGAACACCAGGAGTGTTGTGTTCAATTTTGGAATTTTTCGGGGTTCGTTTGGACATTTGTATACATTAACTGGGTTTTCCAGGCATTTTATGCGCATAATTCAAATTTAAACTACATGCACAATTTCCAGTGCATATAAACTGGTTGAAAAATGAAATATGTGTCCTTGGTTCATGCTTAGGTACCATGTAAGAAATGAGAATGAATTTCACACACCCTGCCACCGTCACTCGGCCGCAAACATTGAGATACCTGGTTTTTAAATTCTAGTAAATCCAAAACTCGTCTGAAATTCATGAAATCTGGCACGCTATCATGGAGCGGCATCAACATGCCGTGGTAAATTTTTTGTCCCTTTTGGGGCAGGTTTGGGTATAAGCTTCTCACAAACCAGAGCTTCTCACAACAAGCATGATGGTTTCGGTAGGGAACGTGCCACCTTTAGGGACGAAATGATATCCGTTGCCCCTTATTTCTTTCAAATAAATCGAGTGTCAACATAGAACAACACGAGTGTTGTGTTCAATTTTGGAATTTTTCAGGGTTAGTTTGGACATTTTTATACATTAACTAGGTTTTCCAGGCTTTTTAAGCGCATAATTCAAATTTTAACTACATGCACATTCTCTAGTGAATATAAACTGGTTGAAAAATGAAATATCTCTCCTTGGTTGCATGCTTAGGTCCCATGTAAGAAATGGGAATGAATTTCATACACCCTGCCACCGTCACTCGGCCGCAAACATTGAGATACCGGGTTTTTAAATTCTAGTAAATCCACAACTCGTGTGAAATTCTTGAAACTTGGCATGCTACCATGGAGCGGCATCAACATGCCGTGGTAAATTTTTTGTCCCATTTGGGGCAGGTTGGGTTATAAGCTTCTCACAAACCATAGCTTCTCACAACAAGCGTGATGGTTTAGGTAGGGAACGTGCCACCTTTGGGACGAAACGATATCCGTTGCCTCTTATTTCTTTGAAAAAAATTCGAGTGTCAACATAGAACACCAGGTGTTTTGTGGTCAATTTTGGAATTTTTCGGGGTTCGTTTGGACATTTTTATACATTAACTGGGTTTTCCGGGCATTTTATGCGCATAATTCAAATTTAAACTACATGCACAATTTCCAGTGCATATAAACTGGTTGAAAAATCAAATAAGTGTCCTTGGTTCATGCTTAGGTCCCATGTAAGAAATGAGAATGAATTTCACACACCCTGCCACCGTCACTCGGCCGCAAGCGTTGAGATACCTTGTTTTTAAATTCTAGTAAATCCAAAACTCGTCTTAAATTCATGAAACTTGGCATGCTACCATGGAGCGGCATCAACATGCCGTGGTAAATTTTTTGTCCCTTTTGGGGCAGGTTTGGGTATAAGCTTCTCACAAACCATAGCTTCTCACAACAAGCGTGATGGTTTCGGTAGGGAACGTGCCACCTTTGGGACGAAACGATATCCGTTGCCTCTTATTTCTTTGAAAAAAATTCGAGTGTCAACATAGAACACCACGTGTTTTGTGGTCAATTTTGGAATTTTTCGGGGTTCGTTTGGACATTTTTATACATTAACTGGGTTTTCCAGGCATTTTATGCGCATAATTCAAATTTAAACTACATGCACAATTTCCAGTGCATATAAACTGGTTGAAAAATCAAATATGTGTCCTTGGTTGCATGCTTAGGTCCCATGTAAGAAATTAGAATGATTTTGACACACCGTGCCACCGTCACTCGGCCGCAAACATTGAGATACTTGGTTTTTAAATTCTAGTAAATCCAAAACTCGTCTGAAATTCATGAAACCTGGCATGATATCATGGAACAACATCAACATGCCGTGGTAAATTTTTTGTCCCATTTCGTGCAGGTTTGGGTATAAGCTTCTCAGAAACTAGAGCTTCTCACAATTAGAGTGATGGTTTCGGTAGGGAACGTGCCACCATTGGGGACGAAACGATATCCGTTGCCTCTTATTGCTTTTAAAAAAATCGAGTGTCAACATATAACAACATGAGTGTTGTGTTCAATTTTGAATTTTTCGGGGTTCGTTTGGACATTTTTATACATTAACTGAGTGTTCCAAGCATTTTATGCGCATAATTCAAATTTGAACTTCATGCACATCCTCCAGTGCATATAAACTGGTTGAAAAATCAAATATGTGTCCTTGGTTGCATGCTTAGGTCCCATGAAAGAAGTGGGAGTGAATTTCACACACCCTGCCACCGTCACTCGGCCGCAAACATTGAGATACCTGCTTTTTAAATTCTAGTAAATCCAAAACTCGTCTGAAATTCATGAAACTTGGCATGCTATCATGGAGCGGCATCAACATGTCGTGGTAAATTTTTTGTCCCATTTGGGGCAGTTTTGGGTATAAGCTTCTCACAGACCAGAGCTTCTCACAACAAGCATGACAGTTTCGGTAGGGAACGTGCCACCTTTGGGGACGAAACGATATCCGTTGCCTCTTATTGCTTTGAAAAAAATTCGAGTGCGACATAGAACAACAGGAGTGTTGTGTTCAATTTTGGAATTTTTCGGGGTTCGTTTGGACATTTTTATACATTAACTAGGTTTTCTAGGCATTTTATGCGCATAATTCAAATTTGAACTACATGCACATTCTCCAGTGCATAGAAACTGGTTGAAAAATCAAATATGAGTCCTTGGTTGCGTACTTAGGTCCCATGTAAGAAATAGGAATGAATTTCACACACCCTGCCACCATCACTCGGCCGCAAACATTGAGATACCTAGTTTTTAAATTCCAGTAAATCCAAAACTTGTCTTAAATTCAAGAAACTTGGCATGCTATCATGGAGCGGCATCCACATGCCGTGGTAATTTTTTTTCCCATTTGGGGCAGGTTTGGGTATAACCTTTTCAGAAACCAGAGCTTCTTACAACAAGTGTGATGGTTTCGGTAGGGAACGTGCCACCTTTGGGGACGAAACGATATCCGTTGCCTCTTATTGCTTTCGAAATTTTTTGAGTGTCAACATAGAACAACAGGAGCGTTGTGTTCAATTTTGGAATTTTTCGGGGTTCCTTTGGACATTTTTATACATTAACTGGGTTTTCCAGGCAATTTATGCGCATAATTCAAATTTGAAATACATGCACATCCTCCAGTGCAAATAAACTGGTTGAAAAATCAAATATGTGTCCTTGGTTGCATGCTTAGGTCCCATGTAAATGGGAATGAATTTCACACACCCTTCCACCGTCACTCGGCCGCAAACATTGAGATACCAGGTTTTTAAATTCCAGTAAATCCAAAACTCGTCTGAAATTCATGAAACCTGGCATGCTATCATGGAGCGGCATCAAAATGCCGTGGTAAATTTTTATAAGCTTCTCACAAACCAGAGCTTCTCACAACAAGCGTGATGGTTTCGGTAGTGAACGTGCCACCTTTAGGGACGAAACAATATCCGTTGCCTCTTATTTTTTCAAAAAAATTCGAGTGTCAACATAGAACACCAGGAGTGTTGTGTTCAATTTTGGAATTTTTCGGGGTTCGTTTGGACATTTTTATACATTAACTGGGTCATCCACGCATTTTATGCGCATAATTCAAATTTAAACTACATGCACAATTTCCAGTGCATATAAACTGGTTGAAAAATCAAATATGCATCCTTGGTTCATGCTTAGGTCCCATGTAAGAAATGAGAATGAATTTCACACACCCTGCCACCGTCACTCGGCCGCAAACATTGAGATACCTGGATTTTAAATTCTAGTAGATCCAAAACTCGTCTGAAATTCATGAAATCTGGCATGCTATCATGGAGCGGCATCAACATGCCGTGGTAAATTTTTTGTCCCTTTTGGGGCAGGTTTGGGTATAAGCTTCTCACAAACCAGAGCTTCTCACAACAAGCGTAATGGTTTCGGTAGGGAACGTGCCACCTTTAGGGACGAACTGATATCTGTTGCCTCTTATTTCTTTCAAAAAAAATCGAGTGTCAACATAGAACAACACGAGTGTTGTGTTCAATTTTGGAATTTTTCGGGGTTCGTTTGGACATTTTTATACATTAACTAGGTTTTCCAGGCATTTTATGCGCATAATTCAAATTTGAACTACATGCACATTCTCTAGTGAATATAAACTGGTTGAAAAATAAAATATCTCTCCTTGGTTGCATGCTTAGGTCCCATGTAAGAAATGGGAATGAATTTCACACACCCTGCCACCGTCACTCGGCCGCAAACATTGAGATACTGGGTTTTTAAATTCTAGTAAATCCAAAACTCGTCTGAAATTCTTGAAACTTGGCATGCTACCATGGAGCGGCATCAACATGCCGTGGTAAATTTTTTGTCCCATTTGGGGCAGGTTTGGGTATAAGCTTCTCACAAACCATAGCTTCTCACAACAAGCGTGATGGTTTCGGTAGGGAACGTGCCACGTTTGGGACGAAACGATATCCGTTGCCTCTTATTTCTTTGAAAAAAATTCGAGTGTCAACATAGAACACCAGGTGTTTTGTGGTCAATTTAGGAACTTTTCGCGGTTCGTTTGGACATTTTTATACATTAACTGGGTTTTCCAGGCATTTTATGCGCATAATTCAAATTTAAACTACTTGCACAATTTCCAGTGCATATAAACTGGTTGAAAAATCAAATGTGTGTCCTTGGTTGCATGCTTAGGTCCCATGTAAGAAATTAGAATGATTTTCACACACCGTGCCACCGTCACTCGGCCGCAAACATTGAGATACTTGGTTTTTAAATTCTAGTAAATCCACAACTCGTCTGAAATTCTTGAAACTTGGCATGCTACCATGGAGCGGCATCAACATGCCGTTGTAAATTTTTTGTCCCATTTGGGGCAGGTTTGGGTATAAGCTTCTCACAAACCATAGCTTCTCACAACAAGCGTGATGGTTTCGGTAGGGAACGTGCCACCATTGGGATGAAACGATATCCGTTGCCTCTTATTTCTTTGAAAAAAATTTGAGTGTCAACATAGAACACCAGGTGTTTTGTGGTCAATTTTGGAATTTTTGGGGTTCGTTTGGACATTTTTATACATTAACTGGGTTTTCCAGGCATTTTATGCCCATAATTCAAATTTAAACTACATGCACAATTTCCAGTGCATATAAACTGGTTGAAAAATCAAATATGTGTCCGTGGTTGCATGCTTAGGTCCCATGAAAGAAATTAGAATGATTTTCACACACCGTGCCACCGTCACTCGGCCGCAAACATTGAGATACTTGGTTTTGAAATTCTAGTAAATCCAAAACTCGTCTGAAATTCATGAAACCTGGCATGATATCATGGAACAACATCAACATGCCGTGGTAAATTTTTTGTCCCATTTCGTGCAGGTTTGGGTATAAGCTTCTCAGAAACCAGAGCTTCTCACAATTAGAGTGATGGTTTCGGTAGGGAACGTGCCACCATTGGGGACGAAACGATATCCGTTGCCTCTTATTGCTTTTAAAAAAATCGAGTGTCAACATATAACAACATGAGTGTTGTGTTCAATTTTGAATTTTTCGGGGTTCGTTTGGTCATTTTTATACATTAACTGAGTGTTCCAAGCATTTTATGCGCATAATTCAAATTTGAACTTCATGCACATCCTCCAGTGCATATAAACTGGTTGAAAAATCAAATATGTGTCCTTGGTTGCATGCTTAGGTCCCATGAAAGAAGTGGGAGTGAATTTCACACACCCTGCCACCGTCACTCGGCCGCAAACATTGAGATACCTGCTTTTTAAATTCTAGTAAATCCAAAACTCGTCTGAAATTCATGAAACTTGGCATGCTATCATGGAGCGGCATCAACATGCCGTGGTAAATTTTTTGTCCTATTTGGGGCAGGTTTGGGTATAAGCTTCTCACAAACCAGAGCTTCTCACAACAAGCATGATGGTTTCGGTAGGGAATGTGCCAACATTGGGGACGAAACGATATCCGTTGCCTCTTATTGCTTTCAAAATCTTTCGAGTGTCAACATAGAACAACAGGAGATTTTGAATTTTTCGGGGTTCGTTTCGACATTTTTATACATTAAATGGGTTCTCAGGCATTTTATGCGCATAATTCAAATTTAAACTACATGCACATTTTCCAGTGCATAGAAAGTGGTTGAAAAATCAAATATGTGTCCTTGGTTGCATGCTTAGGTCCCATGCAAGAAATGGGAATGAATTTCACACACCCTGCCACTGTCACTCGGCCGCAAACATTGAGATACCTGGTTTTTAAATTCTAGTAAATCCAAAACTCGTCTAAAATTCATGAAGGCATGCTATCATGGAGCGGCATCAACATGCCGTGGTAAATTTTTTGTCCTATTTGGCGCAGGTTTGGGTATAAGCTTCTCACAAACCAGAGCTTGTCACAACAAGCGTGATGGTTTCGGTAGAGAACGTGCCACCCTTGGGGATGAAACGATATCCGTTGCCTGTTATTGCTTTCAAAATCCTTCGAGTGTCAACATAGAACAACAGGAGCTTTTGGAATTTTGTGGGGTTCGTTTGGGCATTTTTATACATTAACTGGGTTTTCCAAGGTTTTTATGCGCATAATTCAAATTTTAACTACATGCACATTCTCCAGTGCATATAAACTAGTTGAAAAATCAAATATGTATCCTTGGTTGCATGCTTAGGTCCCATGCAAGAAATGGGAATGAATTTCACACACCCTGCCACCGTCACTCGGCCGCAACATCGAGATACCTGATTTTTAAATTCTAGTAAATCCAAAACACGTCTAAAATTCATGAAACTTGGCATGCTATCATGGAGCGCATCAACATGTCGTGGTAAATTTTTTGTCCATTTGGGGCAAGTTTCGGTATGAGCTTCTCAGAAACCAGAGCTTCTCATGACAAGCGTGATGGTTTCGGTAGGGAACGTGCTACCTTTGGGGACGAAACGATATCCGCTGCCTCTTATTGCTTTCAAAAAATTTCGATTGTCAACATAGAACAACAGGAGTGTGGTGTTCAATTTTGGAATTTTTCGAGGTTCGTTTGGACATTTTTATACATTAACTGGGTTTTCCACGCATTTTATGCGCATAATTCAAATTTGAACTACATGCCCATTCTCACGTGCATATAAACTGGATGAAAAAACAAATATGTGTCCTTGGTTGCATGCTGAGGTCCCATGCAAGAAATGGGAATGAATTGCACACACCCTGCCACCGTCACTCGGCCGCAAACATTGACATACCTAGTTTTGAAATTCTAGTAAATCCAAAACTCGTCTGAAATTCATGAAATTGGCATGCTATCACGGAGCGGCATCAACATGCCGTGGTAATTTTTTTGTCCCATTTGGGGCAGGTTTGGGTATAAGCTTCTCACAAACCAGAGCTTCTCACAACAAGCGTGATGGTTTCGGTTGGGAAAGTCCCACATTTGAGGACGAAACGATATCCGTTGCCTCTTATTGCTTTCTAAATTTTTCGAGTGTCAACATAGAACAACAGGAGTGTTGTGTTCAATTTTGGAATTTTTCGGGGTTCGTTTGCACATTTTTATACATTAACTAGGTTTTCCAGGCATTTTATGCGCATAATTCAAATTTGAACTACATGCACATTCTCAAGTGCATATAAACTGATTGAAAAATCAAATATGTGTCCTTGGTTGCATGCTAGGTGCCATGCAGGAAATGGGAATGAATTTCACACACCCTGCCACCGTCACTCGGCCGCAAACATTGAGATACCTGGTTCTTAAATTCTAGTAAATCCAAAACTCGTCAGAAATTCATGAAACTTGGCATGCTATCATTTAGCGGCATCAACATGCCGTGGTAATTTCTTTGTCCCATTTGGGGTAGGTTTGGGTATAAGCTTCTCAGAAACCAGAGGTTCTCACAACAAGCGTGATGGTTTCGGTAGGGAACGTGCCACCTTTGGGGACGAAACGATATCAGTTGCCTCTTATTGCTTTCAAAAAATTTCGAGTGTCAACATAGAACAACAGGAGTGCTGTGTTCAATTTTGGAATTTATCAGGGTTCATTTGGACATTTTTATACATTAACTAGGTTTTCCACGCGTTTTATGCGCATAATTCAAATTTGACCTACATGCACATTCTCCAGTGCATATAAACTGGTTGAAAAATTAAATATGTGTCCTTGGTTGCAGGCTTAGGTCCCATGGAGGAAATGGGAATGAATTTCACATACCCTACCACCGTCACCCAGCCGCAAATATTGAGATACCTGGTTTTTATATTCTAGTAAATCCAAAACTCGTTTAAAATTCATGAAACTTGGCATGCTATCATGGAGTGGCATTAACATGCCGTGGTAAAATTTTTCCCTTTTGGGGCAGGTTTGGGTATAAGCTTCTCACAACAAGCATGATGGTTTCGGTAGGGAACGTGCCACCTTTGGTGACGAAACGATATCCGTTGCCTCTTATTTCTTTCAAAAAAGTTCGAGTGTCAACACAGAACAACAAGAGTGTTGTGTTCAATTTTGGAATTTTTCGGGGTTCGTTTGGACATTTTTATACATTAACTGGGTTTTCCAGGCATTTTATGCGCATAATTCAAATTTGAACTACATGCACGTTCTCCAGTGCATATAAACTGGTTGAAAAATCAAATATGTATCCTTGGTTGCATGCTTAGGTCCCATGCAAGAAATGGGAATAAATTTCACACACCCTGCCACCGTCACTTGGCCGCAAACATTGAGATACCTGGTTTTTAAATTCTAGTAAATCCAAAACTCGTCTGAAATTCATGAAACTTGGCATGCTATCATGGATCGGCATCAACATGCCGTGGTAAATTTTTTGTCCCATTTGGGGCAGGTTTGGGTATAAGCTTCTCACAAACGAGAGCTTCTCACGACAAGCGTGATAGTTTCGGTAGGGAACGTGCCACCTTTGGGGACGAAACAATATCCATTGCCTCTTATTGCTTTCTAAATTTTTCGAGTGTCAACATAGAACAACAGGAGAGTTGTGTTCAATTCTGGAATTTTTCGGGGTTTGGACATTTTTATACATTAACTGGGTTTTCCAGGCATTTTATGCGCATAATTCAAATTTGAACTACATGCACATTCTCAAGTGCATATAAACTGGTTGAAAAATTAAATATGTGTCCTTGGTTTCATGCTTAGGTCCCATGCAAGAAATGGGAATGAATTTCACACACCCTGCCACCGTCACTCGGCCGCTAACATTGAGATACCTGGTTTTTAAATTCTATTAAATCCAAAACTCGTATGAAATTCATGAAGGCATGCTATCATGGAGCGGCATCAACATGCCGTGGTAAATTTTTTGTCCTATTTCTGGCAGGTTTGGATATATGCTTCTCACAAACCAGAGGTTCTCACAACAAGCGTGATGGTTTCGGTAGGGAACGTGCAACCCTTGGGGATGAAACGATATCCGTTGCCTCTTATTGCTTTCAAAATCGTTCGAGTATCAACATAGAACAACAGGAGCTTTTGGAATTTTTCGGGGTTTGTTTGGGCATTTTTATACATTAACTGGGTTTTCCAGGCATTTTATGCGCATAATTCAAATTTTAACTACATGCACATTCTCCAGTGCATATAAACTGGTTGAAAAATCAAATATGTGTCCTTGGTTGGATGCTTAGGTCCCATGCAAGAAATGGGAATGAATTTCACACACCCTGCCACCGTCACTCGGCCGCAAACATTGAGATACCTGATTTTTAAATTCTAGTAAATCCAAAACACGTCTAAAATTCATGAAACTTGGCATGCTATCATGGAGCAGCATCAACATGTCGTGGTAAATTTTTTGTCCATTTGTGGCAGGTTTCGGTATAAGCTTCTCAGAAACCAGAGCTTCTCAGGACAAACGTGATGGTTTCGGTAGGGAACATGCCACCTTCGGGGACGAAACGATATCCGCTGCCCCTTATTGCTTTCAAAAAATTTCGAGTGTCAACATAGAACAACAGGAGTGTGGTGTTCAATTTTGAAATTTTTCGGGGTTCGTTTGGACATTTTTATACATCAACTGGGTTTTCCACGCATTTTATGCGCATAATTGAAATTTGAACTACATGCACATTCTCCAGTGCATATAAAATGGATGAAAAAACAAATATGTGTCCTTGGTTGCATGCTTAGGTCCCATGCAAGAAATGGGAATGAATTTCACCCACCCTGCCACCGTCACTCGGCCGCAAACATTGACATACCTAGTTTTGAAATTCTAGTAAATCCAAAACTCGCCTGAAATTCATGAAATTGGCATGCTATCATGGAGTGGCATCAACATGCCGTGGTAAATTTTTTTGTCCCATTTGGGGCAGGTTTGGGTATAAGCTTCTCACAACAAGCGTGATGGTTTCGGTAGGGAAAGTGCCACATTTGAGGATGAAACGATATCCGTTGCCTCTTATTGCTTTCTAAATTTTACGAGTGTCAACATAGAACAACAGGAGTGTTGTGTTCAATTTTGGAATTTTTCGGGATTCGTTTGCACATTTTTATACATTAACTGGGTTTTCCAGGCATTTTATGCGCATAATTCAAATTTGAACTACATGCACATTCTCAAGTGCATATAAACTGATTGAAAAATCAAATATGTGTCCTTGGTTGCATGCTAGGTGCCATGCAGGAAATGGGAATGAATTTCACAGACCCTGCCACCGTCACTCGGCCGCAAACATTGAGATACCTGGTTTTTAAATTCTAGTAAATCCAAAACTCGTCTGAAATTCATGAAACTTGGCATGCTATCATGGAGCGGCATCAACATGCCGTGGTAATTTCTTTGTCTCATTTGGGGTAGGTTTGGGTATAAGCTTCTCAGAAACCAGAGCTTCTCACAACAAGCGTGATGGTTTTGGTAGGGAACGTGCCACCTTTGGGGACGAAACGATATCCGTTGCCTCTTATTGCTTTCAAGAAAATTCGAGTTTCAACATAGAACAACAGGAGTGTTGTGTTCAATTTTGGAATTTTTCAGGGTTCGTTTGGACATTTTTATGCATTAACTAGGTTTTCCACGTGTTTTATGCGCACAATTCAAATTTGAACTACATGCACATTCTCCAGTGCATATAAACTGGTTGAAAAATTAAATATGTGTCCTTGGTTGCATGCTTAGGTCCCATGCAGGAAATGGGAATGAATTTCACATACCCTGCCACCGTCACTCAGCCGCAAATATTGAGATACCTGGTTTTTATATTCTAGTAAATCCAAAACTCGTTTAAAATTCATGAAACTTGGCATGCTATCATGGAGCGGCATCAACATGCCGTGGTAAATTTTTTGTCCTATTTGGGGCAGGTTTGGGTATAAGCTTCTCACAAACCAGAGCTTCTCACAACAAGCGTGATGGTTTCGGTAGGGAATGTGCCAACTTTGGGGACGAAACGATATCCGTTGCCTCTTATTGCTTTCAAAATCTTTCGACTGTCAACATACAACAACAGGAGCTTTTGAATTTTTCGGGGTTCGTTTGGACATTTTTATAGATTAACTGGGTTTTCCACGCATTTTATGCGCATAATTGAAATTTGAACTACATGTACATTCTCCAGTGCATATAAACTGGATGAAAAAACAAATATGTGTCCTTGGTTGCACTCTTAGGTCCCATGCAAGAAATGGGAATGAATTTCACACACCCTGCCACCGTCACTCGGCCGCAGACATTGACATACCTAGTTTTGAAATTCTAGTAAATCCAAAACTCGTCTGAAATTCATGAAATTGGCATGCTATCATGGAGCGGCATCAACATGCCGTGGTAAATTTTTTGTCCCATTTGGGGCAGGTTTGGGTATAAGCTTCTCACAAACCAGAGCTTCTCACAACAAGCGTGATGGTTTCGGTAGGGAAAGTGCCACATTTGAGGACGAAACGATATCCGTTGCCTCTTATTGCTTTCTAAATTTTTCGAGTGTCAACATAGAACAACAGGAGTGTTGTGTTCAATTTTGGAATTTTTTGGGATTCGTTTGCACATTTTTATACATTAACTGGGTTTTCCAGGCATTTTATGCGCATAATTCAAATTTGAACTACATGCACATTCTCAAGTGCATATAAACTGATTGAAAGATCAAATATGTGTCCTTGGTTGCATGCTAGGTGCCATGCAGGAAATGGGAATGAATTTCACACACCCAGCCACCGTCACTCGGCCGCAAACATTGAGATACCTGGTTTTTAAATTCTAGTAAATCCAAAACTCGTCTGAAATTCATGAAACTTGGCATGCTATCATGGAGCGGCATCATCATGCCGTGGTAATTTCTTTGTCTCATTTGGGGTAGGTTTGGGTATAAGCTTCTCAGAAACCAGAGCTTCTCACAAGAAGCGTGATGGTTTCGGTAGGGAACGTGCCACCTTTGGGGACGGAACGATATCCATTGCCTCTTATTGCTTTCAAAAAATTTCGAGTGTCAACATAGAACAACAGGAGTGTTGTGTTCAATTTTGGAATTTTTCAGGGTTCGTTTGGACATTTTTATACATTAACTGGGTTTTCCACGCGTTTTATGCGCATAATTCAAATTTGAACTACATGCACATTCTCCAGTGCATATAAACTGGTTGAAAAATTAAATATGTGTCCTTGGTTGCATGCTTAGGTCCCATGCAGGAAATGGGAATGAATTTCACATACCCTGCCACCGTCACTCAGCCGCAAATATTGAGATACCTGGTTTTTATATTCTAGTAAATCCAAAACTCGTTTAAAATTCATGAAACTTGGCACGCTATCATGGAGCGGCAACATGCCGTGGTAAATTTTTTGTCCCTTTTGGGGCAGGTTTGGGTATAAGGTTCTCACAAACCAGAGTTCTCACAACAAGCATGATGGTTTCGGTAGGGAATGTGCCACCTTTGGGGACGAAACGATATCTGTTCCCTCTTATTGCTTTCAAAATCTTTCGAGTGTTAACATAGAACAACAGGAGTGTTGTGTTCAATTTTGGAATTTTTTGGGGTTCGTTTGGACATTTTTATACATTAACTGGGTTTTCCAGGCATTTTATGCACATAATTCAAATTTGAACTACATGCACATTCTCCTGTGCATATAAACTGGTTGAAAAATCAAATATGTGTCCTTGGTTGCATGCTTAGGTCCCATGTAAGAAATGGGAATGAATTTCACACACCCTGCCACCGTCACTCAGCCGCAAACATTGAGATAGCTGGTTTTTAAATTCTAGTAAATCCAAAACACGTCAGAAATTCATGAAACTTGGCATGCTATCATGGAGCGGCATCAACATGTCGTGGTAAATTTTTTGTCCCATTTGGGGCAGGTTTGGGTATAAGCTTCTCACAAACCAGAGCTTCTCACAACAATCATGATGGTTTCGGTATGGAACATGCCACCTTTAGGGACGAAACGATATCCGTTGCCTCTTATTTCTTTCAAAAAAGTTTCAGTGTCAACATAGAACAACAGGAGTGTTGTGTTCAATTTTGGAATTTTTCAGGGTTCGTTTGGACATTTTTATACATTTACTGGGTTTTCCAGGCATTTTATGCGCATAATTCAAATTTGAACTACATGCACAATTTCCAGTGCATATAAACTGGTTGAAAAATCAAATATGTGCCCTTGGTTCATGCTTAGGTCCAATGTAAGAAATGAGAATGAATTTCACACACCCTGCCACCGTCACTCGGCCGCAAACATTGAGATACCTGGTTTTTAAATTATAGTAAATCCAAAACTCGTCTGAAATTCATGAAACATGGCATGCTATCATGGAGCGGCATCAACATATCATGGTAAATATTTTGTCCCATTTGGGGCACGTTTGGGTATAATCTTCTCAGAAACCAGAGCTTCTCACAACAAGCGTGATGGTTTCGGTAGGGAACGTGCCACCTTTGGGGACGAAACGATATCCAATGCCTCTTATTGCTTTCAAAAAATTTCGAGTGTCAACATAGAACAACAGGAGTGTTGTGTCCAATTTTGGAATTTTTGAGGGTTCGTTTGGACATTTTTATACATTAATTGGGTTTTCCAGGCATTTTATGTGCATAATTCAAATTTGAACTACATGCATATTCTCAAGTGCATATAAACTGGTTGAAAAATCAAATATGTGTCCTTGGTTGCTTGCTTAGGTCCCATGCAACAAATGGGAATCAATTTCACACACCCTGCCACCGTCACTCGGCCGCAAACATTAAGATACCTGGTTTTGAAATTCTAGTAAATCCAAAACTCGTCTTAAATTCATGAAATTGGCATGCTATCATGGAGCGGCATCAACAAGCCGTGGTAAATTTTTTGTCCCATTTGGGGCAGGTTTGGGTAGAAGCTTCTCACAAACCAGAGCTTCTCCCAACAAGCGTGATGGTTTCGGTAGGGAAAGTGCCAGATTTGAGGACGAAACGATATCCGTTGCATCTTATTGCTTTCTAAATTTTTCGAGTGTCAACATAGAACAACAGGAGTATTGTTTTCAATTTTGGAATTTTTCGGGGTTCGTTTGGACATTTTTATACATTAACTGGGTTTTCCATGCATTTTATGCGCATAATTCAAATTTGAACTACATGCACATTCTCAAGTGCATATAAACTGATTGAAAAATCAAATATGTGTCCTTGGTTGCATGCTTTGGACCCATGCAAGAAATGGGAATGAATTTCACACACCTTGCCACCGTCACTCGGCCGCAACCATTGAGATACCTGGTTTTTAAATTCTAGTAAATCCAAAACTCGTCTGAAATTCATGAAACTTGGCATGCTATCATGGAGCGGCATCATTATGCCGTGGTAATTTATTTATCCCATTTGTGGTAGGTTTGTCTATAAGCTTCTCAGAAACCAGAGCTTCTCACAACAAGCGTTATGGTTTCGGTAGGGAACGTGCCACCTTTGGGGACGAAACGATATCCGTTGCCTCTTATTGCTTTCAAAAAAAATTCGAGTGTCAACATAGAACCACTGGAGTGTTGTGTTCAATTTTTGAATTTTTCAGGGTTCGTTTGGACATTTTTATACATTAACAGGGTTTTCCACGCGTTTTATGCGCATAATTTAAATTTGAACTACATGCACATTCTCAAGTGCATATAAACTGGTTGAAAAATTAAATATGTGTCCTTGGTTGCATGCTTAGGTCCCATGCAAGAAATGGGAATGAAGTTCACATACCCTGCCACCGTCACTCGGCCGCAAACATTGAGATACTTGGTTTTGAAATTCTAGTAAATCCAAAACTCATCTGAAATTCATGAAATTGGCAAGCTATCATGGAGCGGCATCAACATGCCGTGGTAAATTTTTTGTCCCATTTGGGGCAGGTTTGGGTATAAGCTTCTCACAAACCAGAGCTTCTCACAACAAGCGTGATTGTTTCGGTAGGGAACGTGCCACCTTTAGGGACGAAACGATATCCGTTGCCTCTGATTTTTTTCAAAAAAATCAGAGTGTACACATAGAACAACAGGAGTGTTGTGTTCAATTTTGGAATTTTTCGGGGTTCGTTTGGACATTTTTATAAATTAACTGGGTTTTCCAGGCATTTGTTGCGCATAATTCAAATTTGAACTACATGCACATTCTCCAGTGCATATAAACTGGTTGAAAAATCAAATATGTGTCCTTGGTTGCATGCTAGGTGCCATGCAGGAAATGGGAATGAATTTCACACACCCTGCCACCATCACTCGGCCGCAAAAATTGAGATACCTGGTTTTTAAATTCTAGTAAATCCAAAACTTGTCTGAAATTCATGAAACTTGGCATGCTATCATGGAGCGGCATCAACATGCGGTGGTCAATTTTTTGTCCCATTTGGGGCAGGTTTGGGTATAAGCTTCTCACAACAAGCGTGATGGTTTCGGTAGGGAACGTGCCACATTTGAGGATGAAACGATATCCGTTGCCTCTTATTGCTTTCAAAATCTTTCGAGTGTCAACATAAAAAAACATGAGTGTGGTGTTCAATTTTGGAATTTTTCGGGGTTCGTTTGGACATTTTTATACATTAACTGGGTTTTCCAGGCATTTTATGCGCATAATTCAAATTTGAACTATATGCACATTCTCCAGTGCATATAAACTGGTTGAAAATTCAGTATGTGTGCTTGGTTGCATGCTTAGGTACCATGCAAGAAATGGGAATGAATTTCACACACCCTGCCACCGTCACTCGGCCGCAAACATTGGGATACCTAGTTTTGAAATTCTAGTAAATCCAAAACTCGTCTGAAATTCATGAAATTGGCATGCTATAATGGAGCGGCATCAACATGCCGTGGTAAATTATTTGTCCCATTTGGGGCAGGTTTGGGTATAAGCTTCTCACAAACCAGAGCTTCTCATAACAAGCGTGATGGTTTCGATAGGGAAAGTGCCACATTTGAGGACGAAACGATATCTGTTGCCTCTTATTGCTTTCTAAATTTTCCGAGTGTCAACATAGAACAACAGGAGTGTTGTGTTCAATTTTGGGATTTTTCGGGGTTCGTTTCCACATTTTTATACATTAACTCAGTTTTCCAGGCATTTTATGCGCATAATTCAAATTTGAACTAAATGCACATTCTCAAGTGCATATAAACTGATGGAAAATTAAAATATGTGTCCTTGGTTGCATGCTAGGTGCCATGCAGGAAATGGGAATGAATTTCACACACCCTGCCACCGTCACTTGGCCACAAACATTGAGATACCTGGTTTTTAAATTCTAGTAAATCCAAAACTTGTCTGAAATTCATGAAACTTGCCACGCTATCATGGAGCGGCATCAACATGCCGTGGTAATTTCTTTGTCCCATTTGGGGTAGGTTTGGGTATAAGCTTCTCAGAAACCAGAGCTTCTCACAACAAGCGTGATGGTTTCGGTAGGGAACATGCCACCTTTGGGGACGAAACGATATTCGTTGCCTCTTATTGCTTTCAAAAAATTTCGAGTGTCAACATAGAACAACAGGAGTGTTGTGTTCAATTGTGGAATTTTTCAGGGTTCGTTTGGACATTTTTATACATTAACTGGGTTTTCCACACGTTTTATGCGCATAATTCAAATTTGAACTAATGCACATTCTCCAGTGCATATAAACTGGTTGAAAAATTAAATATGTGTCCTCGGTTGCATGCTTAGGTCCCATGCAAGAAATGGGAATGAATTTCACATACCCTGCCACCGTCACTCGGCCGCAAACATTGAGATACCTGGTTTTTATATTCTAGTAAATCCAAAACTCGTTTAAAATTCATGAAACTTGGCATGCTATCATGGAGCGGCATCAACATGCCGTGGTAAAATTTTTGTCCCTTTTGGGGCAGGTTTGGGTATAAGCTTCTCACAAACCAGAGTTCTCACAACAAGCGTGATGGTTTCGGTAGGGAATGTGCCACCTTTGGGGACGAAACGATATCTGTTGCCTCTTATTGCTTTCAAAATATTTCGAGTGTTAACATAGAACAACAGGAGTGTTGGGTTCAATTTTGGAATTTTTCGGGGTTCGTTTGGACATTTTTATACATTAACTGGGTTTTCCAGGCATTTTATGCGCATAATTCAAATTTGAACTACATGCACATTCTCAAATGCATAGAAACTGGTTGAAAAATCAAATATGTGTCCTTGGTTGCATGCTTAGGTCCCATGTAAGAAATGGGAATGAATTTCACACACCCTGCCACCGTCACTCGGCCGCAAACATTGAGATAGCTGGTTTTTAAATTCTAGTAAATCCAAAAATCGTCTGAAATTCATGAAACTTGGCATGCTATCATGGAGCGGCATCAACATGCCGTGGTAAATTATTTGTTCCATTTGGGGCAGGTTTGGGTATAAGCTTCTCACAAACCAGAGCTTCTCACAACAAGCATGATGGTTTCGGTAGGGAACGTGCCACCTTTAGGGACGAAACGATATCCGTTGCCTCTTATTTCTTTCAAAAAAATTCGAGTGTCAACATAGAACAACAGGAGTGTTGTGTTCAATTTTGGAATTTTTTAGGTTTCGTTTGGACATTTTTATACATTAACTGGGTTTTCCACGCGTTTTATGCGCATAATTTAAATATGAACTACATGCACATTCTCCAGTGCATATAAACTGGTTGAAAAATTAAATATGTGTCCTTGGTTGCATGCTTAGGTCCCATGCAAGAAATGGGAATGAATTTCACATGCCCTACCACCGTCACTCGGCCGCAAACATTGAGATACTTGGTTTTGAAATTCTAGTAAATCCAAAACTCGTCTGAAGTTCATGAAATTTGCATGCTATCATGGAGAGGCATCGACATGCCGTGGTAATTTTTTGTCCCAATTGGGGCAGGTTTGGGTATAAACTTCTCACAAACCAGAGCTTCTCACAACAAGCGTGATGGTTTCGGTAGGGAAAGTGCCACATTTTAGGACGAAACGATATCCGTTTCCTCTTATTGCTTTCAAAAAATTTCGAGTGTCAACATAGAACAACAGGAGTGTTGGGTTCAATTTTGGAATTTTTTGGGGTTCGTTTGGACATTTTTATACATTAACTGGGTTTTCCAAGCACTTTATGCGCATAATTCAAATTTGAACTACGTGCACATTCTCAAGTGCATAGAAACTGGTTGAAAAATCAAATATGTGTCCTTGGTTGCATGCTTAGGTCCCATGTAAGAAATGGGAATGAATTTCACACACCCTGCCACCGTCACTCGGCCGCAAACATTGAGATAGCTGGTTTTTAAATTCTAGTAAATCCAAAACTCGTCAGAAATTGATGAAACTTGGCATGCTATCATGGAGCGGCATCAACATGCCGTTGTAAATTATTTGTCCCATTTGGGGCAGGTTTGGGTATAAGCTTCTCACAAACCAGAGCTTCTCACAACAAGCATGATGGTTTCGGTAGGGAACGTGCCACCTTTAGGGACGAAACGATATCCGTTGCCTCTTATTTCTTTCAAAAAAATTCGAGTGTCAACATAGAACAATAGGAGTGTTGAGTTCAATTTTGGAATTTTTCGGGGTTCGTTTGGACATTTTTATACATTAACTGGGTTTTCCAGGCATTTGTTGCGCATAATTCAAATTTGAACTACATGCACATTCTCCAGTGCATATAAACTGGTTGAAAAATCAAATATGTGTCCTTGGTTGCATGCTAGGTGCCATGCAGGAAATGGGAATGAATTTCACACACCCTGCCACCGTCACTCGGCCGCAAACATTGAGATACCTGGTTTTTAAATTCTAGTAAATCCAAAACTCGTCTGAAATTCATGAAACTTGGCATGCTATCATGGAGCGGCATCAACATGTCGTGGTTAGTTTTTTGTCCCATTTGGGGCAGGTTTGGGTATAAGCTTCTCAGAAACCAGAGCTTCTCACAACAGGCGTGATGGTTTCGGTAGGGAACGTGCCACCTTTGGGGACGACACGATATCCATTGCCTCTTATTGCTTTCAATTTTGGAATTTTTCAGGGTTTGTTTGGACATTTGTATACATTAATTGGGTTTTCCAGGCATTTTATGCGCATAATTCAATTTGAACTACATGCACATTCTCAACTGCATATAAACTGGTTGAAAAATCAAATATGTGTCCTTGGTTGCTTGCTTAGGTCCTGTGCAAGAAATGGGAATGAATTTCACACACCCTGCCACCGTCACTCGGCCGCACACATTGAGATACCTGGTTTTGAAATTCTAGTAAATCCAAAACTCATCTGAAATTCATGAAATTGGCATGCTATCATGGAGCGGCATCAACATGCCGTGGTAAATTTTTTGTCCCATTTGGGGCAGGTTTTGGTATAAGCTTCTCACAAACCAGAGCTTCTCACAACAAGCGTGATGGTTTCGGTAGGGAAAGAGCCACATTTGAGGATGAAACGATATCCGTTGCCTCTTATTGCTTTCTAAATTTTTCGAGTGTCAACATAGAACAACAGGAGTGTTGTGTTCAATTTTGGAATTTTTCGGGGTTCGTTTGGAAATTTTTATACATTAACTGGTTTTCCAGGCATTTTATGCGCATGATTCAAATTTGAACTACATGCACATTCTCAAGTGCATATAAACTGATTGAAAAATCAGATATGTGTCCTTGGTTGCATGCTTTGGACCCATGCAAGAAATGGGAATGAATTTCACACACCCTGCCACCGTCACTCGGCCGCAACCATTGAGATACCTGGTTTTTAAATTCTAGTAAATCCAAAAATCGTCTGAAATTCATGAAACTTGGCATGCTATCATGGAGCGGCATCAACATGCCGTGGTAATTTATTTGTCCCATTTGGGGTAGGTTTGGGTATAAGCTTCTCACAAACCAGAGCTCCTCACAACAAGCGTGATGGTTTCGGTAGGGAACGTGCCACCTTTGGGGACGAAACGATATCCGTTGCGTCTTATTGCTTTCAAAAAATTTCGAGTGTCAACATAGAACAACAGGAGTGTTGTGTTCAATTTTGGAATTTTTCAGGTTTCGTTTGTACATTTTTATACATTAACTGGGTTTTCCACGCGTTTTGTGCGCATAATTTAAATTTGAACTACATGCACATTCTCGAGTGCATATAAACTGGTTGAAAAATTAAATATGTGTCCTTGGTTGCATGCTTAGGTCCCATGCAAGAAATGGGAATGAATTTCACATGCCCTACCACCGTCACTCGGCCGCAAACATTGAGATACTTGGTTTTGAAATTCTAGTAAATCCAAAACTCGTCTGAAGTTCATGAAATTGGCATGCTATCATGGAGAGGCATCGACATGCCGTGGTAATTTGTTGTCCCAATTGGGGCAGGTTTGGGTATAAACTTCTCACAAACCAGAGCTTCTCACAACAAGCGTGATGGTTTCGGTAGGGAAAGTGCCACATTTTTGGACGAAACGATATCCGTTGCCTCTTATTGCTTTCAAAAAAATTTGAGTGTCAACATAGAACAACAGGAGTGTTGGGTTCAATTTTGGAATTTTTTGGGGTTCGTTTGGACATTTTTATACATTAACTGGGTTTTCCAGGCACTTTATGCGCATAATTCAAATTTGAACTACATGCACATTTTCAAGTGCATAGAAACTGGTTGAAAAATCAAATATGTGTCCTTGGTTGCATGCTTAGGTCCCATGTAAGAAATGGGAATGAATTTCACACACCCTGCCACCATCACTCGGCCGCAAACATTGAGATAGCTGGTTTTTAAATTCTAGTAAATCCAAAACTCCTCAGAAATTCATGAAACTTGGCATGCTATCATGGAGCGGCATCAACATGCCGTTGTAAATTATTTGTCCCATTTGGGGCAGGTTTGGGTATAAGCTTCTCACAAACCAGAGCTTCTCACAACAAGCATGATGGTTTCGGTAGGGAACGTGCCACCTTTAGGGACGAAACGATATCCGTTGCCTCTTATTTCTTTCAAAAAAAATTCGAGTGTCAACATAGAACAAGAGGAGTGTTGAGTTCAATTTTGGAATTTTTCGGGGTTCGTTTGGACATTTTTATACATTAACTGGGTTTTCCAGGCATTTGTTGCTCATAATTCAAATTTGAACTACATGCACATTCTCCAGTGCATATAAACTGGTTGAAAAATCAAATATGTGTCCTTGCTTGCATGCTAGGTGCCATGCAGGAAATGGGAATGAATTTCACACACCCTGCCACCGTCACTCGGCCGCAAACATTGAGATACCTGGTTTTTAAATTCTAGTAAATCCAAAACTCGTCTGAAATTCATGAAACTTGGCATGCTATCATGGAGCGGCATCAACATGTCGTGGTAAGTTTTTTGTCCCATTTGGGGCAGGTTTGGGTATAAGCTTCTCAGAAACCAGAGCTTCTCACAACAAGCGTGATGGTTTCGGTAGGGAACATGCCACCTTTGGGGACGACACGATATCCCTTGCCTCTTATTGCTTTCAAAAATTTTCGAGTGTCAACATAGAACAACAGGAGTGTTGTGTTCAATTTTGGAATTTTTCAGGGTTCGTTTGGACATTTGTATACATTAATTGGGTTTTCCAGGCATTTCATGCGCATAATTCAATTTGAACTACATGCACATTCTCAAGTGCATATAAACTGGTTGAAAAATCAAATATGTGTCCTTGGTTGCTTGCTTAGGTCCTGTGCAAGAAATGGGAATGAATTTCACACACCCTGCCACCGTCACTCGGCTGCACACATTGAGATACCTGGTTTTTAAATTCTAGTAAATCCAAAACTCGTCTGAAATTCATGAAACTTGGCATGCTATCATGGAGCGGCATCAACATGTCGTGGTAAGTTTTTTGTCCCATTTGGGGCAGGTTTGGGTATAAGCTTCTCAGAAACCAGAGCTTCTCACAACAAGCGTCATGGTTTCGGTAGGGAACGTGCCACCTTTGGGGACGACACGATCTCCATTGCCTCTTATTGCTTTCAAAAAAATTCGAGTGTCAACATAGAACAACAGGGGTGTTGTGTTCAATTTTGGAATTTTTCAGGGTTCGTTTGGACATTTGTATACATTAATTGGGTTTTCCAGGCATTTTATGCGCATAATTCAATTTGAACTACATGCACATTCTCAAGTGCATATAAACTGGTTGAAAAATCAAATATGTGTCCTTGGTTGCTTGCTTAGGTCCTGTGCAAGAAATGGGAATGAATTTCACACACCCTGCCACCGTCACTCGGCCGCACACATTGAGATACCTGGTTTTGAAATTCTAGTAAATCCAAAACTCATCTGAAATTCATGAAATTGGCATGCTATCATGGAGCGGCATCAACATGCCGTGGTACATTTTTTGTCCCATTTGGGGCAGGTTTTGGTATAAGCTTCTCACAAACCAGAGCTTCTCACAACAAGCGTGATGGTTTCGGTAGGGAAAGTGCCACATTTGAGGACGAAACGATATCCGTTGCCTCTTATTGCTTTCTAAATTTTTCGAGTGTCAACATAGAACAACAGGAGTGTTGTGTTCAATTTTGGAATTTTTCGGGGTTCGTTTGGACATTTTTATACAGTAACTGGGTTTTCCAGGCATTTTATGTGCATAATTCATATTTGAACTACATGCACATTCTCAAGTGCATATAAACTGATTAAAAAATCAAATATGTGTCCTTGGTTGCATGCTTTGGACCCATGCAAGAAATGGGAATGAATTTCACACACCCTGCCACCGTCACTCGGCCGCAACCATTGAGATACCTGGTTTTTAAATTCTAGTAAATCCAAAAATCGTCTGAAATTCATGAAACTTGGCATGCTATCATGGAGCGGCATCAACATGCCGTGGTAATTTATTTGCCCATTTGGGGTAGGTTTGGGTATAAGCTTCTCACAAACCAGAGCTCCTCACAACAAGCGTGATGGTTTCGGTAGGGAACGTGCCACCTTTGGGGACGAAACGATATCCGTTGCCTCTTATTGCTTTCAAAAAATTTCGAGTGTCAACATAGAACAACAGGAGTGTTGTGTTCAATTTTGGAATTTTTCAGGTTTCGTTTGGACATTTTTATTCATTAACTGGGTTTTCCACGCGTTTTAGGCGCATAATTTAAATTTGAACTACATGCGCATTCTCCAGTGCATATAAACTGGTTGAAAAATTAAATATGTGTCCTTGGTTGCATGCTTAGGTCCCATGCAAGAAATGGGAATGAATTTCACATAACCTACCACCGTCACTCGGCCGCAAACATTGAGATACTTGGTTTTGAAATTCTAGTAAATCCAAAACTCGTCTGAAGTTCATGAAATTGGCATGCTATCATGGAGAGGCATCGACATGCCGTGGTAATTTTTTTGTCCCATTTGGGGCAGGTTTGGGTATAAACTTCTCACAAACCAGAGCTTCTCACAACAAGCGTGATGGTTTCGGTAGGGAAAGTGCCACATTTGAGGACAAAACGATATCCGTTTCCTCTTATTGCTTTCAAAAAATTTCGAGTGTCAACATAGAACAACAGGAGTGTTGGGCTAAATTTTGGAATTTTTCGGGGTTCGTTTGGACATTTTTATACATTAACTGGGTTTTCCAGGCACTTTATGCGCATAATTCAAATTTGAACTACATGCACATTCTCAAGTGCATAGAAACTAGTTGAAAAATCAAATATGTGTCCTTGGTTGCATGCTTAGGTCCCATGTAAGAAATGGGAATGAATTTCACACACCCTGCCACCGTCACTCGGCCGCAAACATTGAGATAGCTGGTTTTTAAATTCTAGTAAATCCAAAACTCGTCAGAAATTCATGAAACTTGGCATGCTATCATGGAGCGGCATCAACATGCCGTGGTAAATTATTTGTCCCATTTGGGGCAGGTTTGGGTATAAGCTTCTCACAAACCAGAGCTTCTCACAACAAGCATGATGGTTTCGGTAGGGAACGTGCCACCTTTAGGGACGAAACGATATCCGTTCCCTGTTATTTCTTTCAAAAAAATTCGAGTGTCAACATAGAACAACAGGAGTGTTGTGTTCAATTTTGGAATTTTTCGGGTTCGTTTGGACATTTGTATACATTAATGGGTTTTCCAGGCATTTGTTGCGCATAATTCAAATTTGAACTAAATGCACATTCTCCAGTGCATATAAACTGGTTGAAAAAACAAATATGTGTCCTTGCTTGCATGCTAGGTGCCATGCAGGAAATGGGAATGAATTTCAGACACCCTGCCACCGTCACTCGGCCGCAAACATTGAGATACCTGGTTTTTAAATTCTAGTAAATCCAAAACTCGTCAGAAATTCAGGAAACTTGGCATGCTATCATGGAGCGGCATCAACATGTCGTGGTAAGTTTTTTGTCCCATTTGGGGCAGGTTTGGGTATAAGCTTCTCAGAAACCAGAGCTTCTCACAACAAGCGTGATGGTTTCGGTAGGGAACGTGCCACCTTTGGGGACGACACGATATCCATTGCCTCTTATTGCTTTCAGAAATTTTCGAGTGTCAACACAGAACAACAGGAGTGTTGTGTTCAATTTTGGAATTTTTCAGGGTTCGTTTGGACATTTGTATACATTAATTGGGTTTTCCAGGCATTTTATGCGCATAATTCAATTTGAACTACATGCACATTCTCAAGTGCATATAAACTGGTTGAAAAATCAAATATGTGTCCTTGGTTCCTTGCTTAGGTCCTGTGCAAGAAATGGGAATGAATTTCACACACCCTGCCACTGTCACTCGGCCGCACACATTGAGATACCTGGTTTTGAAATTCTAGTAAATCCAAAACTCATCTGAAATTCATGAAATTGGCATGCTATCATGGAGCGGCATCAACATGCCGTGGTAAATTTTTTGTCCCATTTGGGGCAGGTTTGGGTATAAGCTTCTCACAAACCAGAGCTTCTCACAACAAGCGTGATGGTTTCGGTAGGGAAAGTGCCATATTTGAGGACGAAACGATATCCATTGCCTCTTATTGCTTTCTAAATTTTTCGAGTGTCAACATAGAACAATAGGAGTGTTGTGTTCAATTTTGGAATTTTTCGGGGTGCGTTTGGACATTTTTGTACATTAACTGGGTTTTCCAGGCATTTTATGCGCATAATTCAAATTTGAAATACATGCACATTCTCAAGTGCATATAAACTGATTGAAAAATCAAATATGTGTCCTTGGTTGCATGCTTTGGACCCATGCAAGAAATGGGAAGGAATTTCACACACCTTGCCACCGTCACTCGCCCGCAACCATTGAGATACCGGGTTTTTAAATTCTAGTAAATCCAAAAATCGTCTGAAATTCATGAAACTTGGCATGCTATAATGGAGCGGCATCAACATGGCGTGGTAATTTATTTGTCCCATTTGGGGTAGGTTTGGGTATAAGCTTCTCACAAAGCAGAGCTCCTCACAACAAGCGTGATGGTTTCGGTAGGGAACGAGCCACCTTTGGGGACGAAACAATATCCGTTGCCTCTTATTGCTTTCAAAAAATTTCGAGTGTCAACATAGAACAACAGGAGTGTTGTGTTCTATTTTGGAATTTTTCAGGTTTCGTTTGGACATTTTTATACATTAACTGGGTTTTCCACGCGTTTTATGCGCATAATTTAAATTCGAACTACATGCACATTCTCAAGTGCATATAAACAGGTTGAAAAATTAAATATGTGTCCTTGGTTGCATGCTTAGGTCCCATGCAAGAAATGGGAATGAATTTCACATACCCTACCACCGTCACTCGGCCGCAAACATTGAGATACTTGGTTTTGAAGTTCTAGTAAATCCAAAACTCGTCTGAAGTTCATGAAATTGGCATGCTATCATGGAGAGGCATCGACATGCCGTGGTAATTTTTTTGTCCCATTTGGGGTTGTATTCGGTATAAACTTCTCACAAACCAGAGCATCTCACAACAAGCGTGATGGTTTCGGTAGGGAAAGTGCCACATTTGAGGACGAAACGATATCCGTTGCCTCTTATTGCTTTCAAAAAAATTCGAGTGTCAACATAGAACAACAGGAGTGTTGGGTTCAATTTTGGAATTTTTTGGGGTTCGTTTGGACATTTTTATACATTAACTGGGTTTTCCAGGCACTTTATGCGCATAATTCAAATTTGAACTACATGCACATTCTCAAATGCATAGAAACTGGTTGAAAAATCAAATATGTGTCCTTGGTTGCATGCTTAGGTCCCATGTAAGAAATGGGAATGAATTTCACACACCCTGCCACCGTCACTCGGCCGCAAACATTGAGATAGCTGGTTTTTAAATTCTAGTAAATCCAAAACTCGTCAGAAATTCATGAAACTGGGCATGCTATCATGGAGCGGCATCAACATGCCGTGGTAAATTATTTGTCCCATTTGGGGCAGGTTTGGGTATAAGCTTCTCACAAACAAGAGCTTCTCACAACAAGCATGATGGTTTCGGTAGGGAACGTGCCACCTTTAGGGACGAAACGATATCCGTTGCCTCTTATTTCTTTCAAAAAAATGCGAGTGTCAACATAGAACAACAGGAGTGTTGTGTTCAATTTTGGAATTTTTCGGGGTTCGTTTGGACATTTTTATACATTAACTGGGTTTTCCAGGCATTTGTTGCGCATAATTCAAATTTGAACTACATGCACATTCTCCAGTGCATAGAAACTGGTTGAAAAATCAAATATGTGTCCTTGGTTGCATGCTAGGTGCCATGCAGGAAATGGGAATGAATTTCACACACCCTGCCACCGTCACTCGGCCGCAAACATTGAGATACCTGGTTTTTAAATTCTAGTAAATCCAAAACTCGTCTGAAATTCATGAAACTTGGCATGCTATCATGGAGCGGCATCAACATGTCGTGGTAAGTTTTTTGTCCTATTTGGGGCAGGTTTGGGTATAAGCTTCTCAGAAACCAGAGCTTCTCACTACAAGCGTGATGGTTTCGGTAGGGAACGTGCCACCTTTGGGGACGACACGATATCCATTGCCTCTTATTGCTTTCAGAAATTTTCGAGTGTCAAGATAGAACAACAGGAGTGTTGTGTTCAATTTTGGAATTTTTTCAGGGTTCGTTTGGACATTTGTATACATTAATTGGGTTTTCCAGGCATTTTATGCGCATAATTCAATTTGAACTACATGCACATTCTCAAGTGCATATAAACTGGTTGAAAAATCAAATATGTGTGCTTGGTTGCTTGCTTAGGTCTTGTGCAAGAAATGGGAATGAATTTCACACACCCTGCCACCGTCACTCGGCCGCACACATTGAGATACCTGGTTTTGAAATTCTAGTAAATCCAAAACTCATCTGAAATTCATGAAATTGGCATGCTATCATGGAGCGGCATCAACATGCCGTGGTAAATTTTTTGTCCCATTTGGGGCAGGTTTGGGTATAAGCTTCTCACAACAAGCGTGATGGTTTCGGTAGGGAAAGTGCCACATTTGAGGACGAAACGATATCCGTTGCCTCTTATTGATTTCTAAATTTTTCGAGTGTCAACATAGAACAACAGGAGTGTTGTGTTCAATTTTGGAATTTTTCAGGGTTCGTTTGGACATTTTTATACATTAACTGGGTTTTCCAGGCATTTTATGCGCATAATTCAAATTTGAACTACATGCACATTCTCAAGTGCATATAAACTGATTGAAAAATCAAATATGTGTCCTTGGTTGCATGCTTTGGACCCATACAAGAAATGGGAATGAATTTCACACACCCTGCCACTGTCACTCGGCCGCAACCATTGAGATACCTGGTTTTTAAATTCTAGTAACTCCAAAAATCGTCAGAAATTCATGAAACTTGGCATGCTATCATGGAGCGGCATCAACATGCCGTGGTAATTTATTTGTCCCATTTGGGGTAGGTTTGGGTATAAGCTTCTCACAAACCAGAGCTCCTCACAACAAGCGTGATGGTTTCGCTAGGGAACGTGCCACCTTTGGGGACGAAACGATATCCGTTGCCTCTTATTGCTTTCAAAAAATTTCGAGTGTCAACATAGAACAACAGGAGTGTTGTGTTCAATTTTGGAATTTTTTAGAGTTCGTTTGGACATTTTTATACATTAACTGGGTTTTCCACGCGTTTTATGCGCATAATTTAAATTTGAACTACATGGACATTCTCGAGTGCATATAAACTGGTTGAAAAATAAAATGTGTCCTTGGTTGCATGCTTAGGTCCCATGCAAGAAATGGGAATGAATTTCACACACCCTGCCGCCGTCACTCGGCTGCAAACATTGAGATACCTGGTTTTGAAATTCTAGTAAATCCAAAACTCGTCTGAAATTCATGAAATTGGCATGCTATCATGGAGTGGCATCAACATGCCGTGGAAATTTTTTTGTCCCATTTGGGGCAGGTTTGGGTATAAGCTTCTCACAAACCAGAGCTTTTCACAACAAGCGTGATGGTTTCGGTAGGGAAAGTGCCACATTTGAGGACGAAATGATATCCGTTGCCTCTTATTGCTTTCTAAATTTTTCGAGTGTCAACATAGAACAACAGGAGTGTTGTGTTCAATTTCTGAATTTTTCGGGGTTCGTTTGGACATTTTTATACATTAACTGGGTTTTCCAGCTATTTTATGCGCATAATTCAAATTTGAACTACATGCACATCCTCAAGTGCAAATAAACTGATTGAAAAATCAAATATGTGTCCTTGGTTGCATGCTTTGGACCCATGCAAGAAATGGGAACGAATTTCACACACCCTCCCACCGTCACTCGGCCGCAACCATTGAGATACCTGGTTTTTAAATTCTAGTAAATCCAAAACTCGTTTGAAATTCATGAAACTTGGCATGCTATCATGGAGCGGCATCAACATGCTGTGGTAATTTTTTGTCCCATTTGGGGTAGGTTTGGGTATAAGCTTCTCAGAAACCAGAGCTTCTCACAACAAGCGTGATAGTTTCGGTAGGGAACGTGCCACCTTTGGGGACGACACGATATCCATTGCCTCTTATTGCTTTCAGAAATTTTCGAGTGTCAAGATAGAACAACAGGAGTGTTGTGTTCAATTTTGGAATTTTTTCAGGGTTCGTTTGGACATTTGTATACATTAATTGGGTTTTCCAGGCATTTTATGCGCATAATTCAATTTGAACTACATGCACATTCTCAAGTGCATATAAACTGGTTGAAAAATCAAATATGTGTGCTTGGTTGCTTGCTTAGGTCTTGTGCAAGAAATGGGAATGAATTTCACACACCCTGCCACCGTCACTCGGCCGCACACATTGAGATACCTGGTTTTGAAATTCTAGTAAATCCAAAACTCATCTGAAATTCATGAAATTGGCATGCTATCATGGAGCGGCATCAACATGCCGTGGTAAATTTTTTGTCCCATTTGGGGCAGGTTTGGGTATAAGCTTCTCACAACAAGCGTGATGGTTTCGGTAGGGAAAGTGCCACATTTGAGGACGAAACGATATCCGTTGCCTCTTATTGATTTCTAAATTTTTCGAGTGTCAACATAGAACAACAGGAGTGTTGTGTTCAATTTTGGAATTTTTCAGGGTTCGTTTGGACATTTTTATACATTAACTGGGTTTTCCAGGCATTTTATGCGCATAATTCAAATTTGAACTACATGCACATTCTCAAGTGCATATAAACTGATTGAAAAATCAAATATGTGTCCTTGGTTGCATGCTTTGGACCCATACAAGAAATGGGAATGAATTTCACACACCCTGCCACTGTCACTCGGCCGCAACCATTGAGATACCTGGTTTTTAAATTCTAGTAACTCCAAAAATCGTCAGAAATTCATGAAACTTGGCATGCTATCATGGAGCGGCATCAACATGCCGTGGTAATTTATTTGTCCCATTTGGGGTAGGTTTGGGTATAAGCTTCTCACAAACCAGAGCTCCTCACAACAAGCGTGATGGTTTCGCTAGGGAACGTGCCACCTTTGGGGACGAAACGATATCCGTTGCCTCTTATTGCTTTCAAAAAATTTCGAGTGTCAACATAGAACAACAGGAGTGTTGTGTTCAATTTTGGAATTTTTTAGAGTTCGTTTGGACATTTTTATACATTAACTGGGTTTTCCACGCGTTTTATGCGCATAATTTAAATTTGAACTACATGGACATTCTCGAGTGCATATAAACTGGTTGAAAAATAAAATGTGTCCTTGGTTGCATGCTTAGGTCCCATGCAAGAAATGGGAATGAATTTCACACACCCTGCCGCCGTCACTCGGCTGCAAACATTGAGATACCTGGTTTTGAAATTCTAGTAAATCCAAAACTCGTCTGAAATTCATGAAATTGGCATGCTATCATGGAGTGGCATCAACATGCCGTGGAAATTTTTTTGTCCCATTTGGGGCAGGTTTGGGTATAAGCTTCTCACAAACAAGAGCTTCTCACAACAAGCGTGATGGTTTCGGTAGGGAAAGTGCCACATTTGAGGACGAAATGATATCCGTTGCCTCTTATTGCTTTCTAAATTTTTCGAGTGTCAACATAGAACAACAGGAGTGTTGTGTTCAATTTCTGAATTTTTCGGGGTTCGTTTGGACATTTTTATACATTAACTGGGTTTTCCAGCTATTTTATGCGCATAATTCAAATTTGAACTACATGCACATCCTCAAGTGCAAATAAACTGATTGAAAAATCAAATATGTGTCCTTGGTTGCATGCTTTGGACCCATGCAAGAAATGGGAACGAATTTCACACACCCTCCCACCGTCACTCGGCCGCAACCATTGAGATACCTGGTTTTTAAATTCTAGTAAATCCAAAACTCGTTTGAAATTCATGAAACTTGGCATGCTATCATGGAGCGGCATCAACATGCTGTGGTAATTTTTTGTCCCATTTGGGGTAGGTTTGGGTATAAGCTTCTCAGAAACCAGAGCTTCTCACAACAAGCGTGATAGTTTCGGTAGGGAACGTGCCACCTTTGGGGACGAAACGATATCCGTTAACTTATTGCTTTCAAAAAATTTCGAGTGTCAACATAGAACAACAGGAGTGTTGTGTTCAATTTTGGAATTTTTCAGGTTTCGTTTGGACATTTTTATACATTAACTGGGTTTTCCACGCGTTTTATGCGCATAATTTAAATTCGAACTACATGCACATTCTCAAGTGCATATAAACAGGTTGAAAAATTAAATATGTGTCCTTGGTTGCATGCTTAGGTCCCATGCAAGAAATGGGAATGAATTTCACATACCCTACCACCGTCACTCGGCCGCAAACATTGAGATACTTGGTTTTGAAGTTCTAGTAAATCCAAAACTCGTCTGAAGTTCTTGAAATTGGCATGCTATCATGGAGAGGCATCGACATGCTGTGGTAATTTTTTTGTCCCATTTGGGGCTGTATTCGGTATAAACTTCTCACAAACCAGAGCATCTCACAACAAGCGTGATGGTTTCGGTAGGGAAAGTGCCACATTTGAGGACGAAACGATATCCGTTGCCTCTTATTGCTTTCAAAAAAATTCGAGTGTCAACATAGAACAACAGGAGTGTTGGGTTCAATTTTGGAATTTTTTGGGGTTCGTTTGGACATTTTTATACATTAACTGGGTTTTCCAGGCACTTTATGCGCATAATTCAAATTTGAACTACATGCACATTCTCAAATGCATAGAAACTGGTTGAAAAATCAAATATGTGTCCTTGGTTGCATGCTTAGGTCCCATGTAAGAAATGGGAATGAATTTCACACACCCTGCCACCGTCACTCGGCCGCAAACATTGAGATAGCTGGTTTTTAAATTCTAGTAAATCCAAAACTCGTGAGAAATTCATGAAACTGGGCATGCTATCATGGAGCGGCATCAACATGCCGTGGTAAATTATTTGTCCCATTTGGGGCAGGTTTGGGTATAAGCTTCTCACAAACAAGAGCTTCTCACAACAAGCATGATCGTTTCGGTAGGGAACGTGCCACCTTTAGGGACGAAACGATATCCGTTGCCTCTTATTTCTTTCAAAAAAATGCGAGTGTCAACATAGAACAACAGGAGTGTTGTGTTCAATTTTGGAATTTTTCGGGGTTCGTTTGGACATTTTTATACATTAACTGGGTTTTCCAGGCATTTGTTGCGCATAATTCAAATTTGAACTACATGCACATTCTCCAGTGCATAGAAACTGGTTGAAAAATCAAATATGTGTCCTTGGTTGCATGCTAGGTGCCATGCAGGAAATGGGAATGAATTTCACACACCCTGCCACCGTCACTCGGCCGCAAACATTGAGATACCTGGTTTTTAAATTCTAGTAAATCCAAAACTCGTCTGAAATTCATGAAACTTGGCATGCTATCATGGAGCGGCATCAACATGTCGTGGTAAGTTTTTTGTCCTATTTGGGCAGGTTTGGGTATAAGCTTCTCAGAAACCAGAGCTTCTCACTACAAGCGTGATGGTTTCGGTAGGGAACGTGCCACCTTTGGGGACGACACGATATCCATTGCCTCTTATTGCTTTCAGA
Organism: Triticum aestivum; assembly: GCF_018294505.1. Lineage (NCBI taxonomy): Eukaryota > Viridiplantae > Streptophyta > Magnoliopsida > Poales > Poaceae > Triticum > Triticum aestivum. Next base: position 161,437,414 of record NC_057796.1, on the reverse strand, counting down.
AATTTTCGAGTGTCAAGATAGAACAACAGGAGTGTTGTGTTCAATTTTGGAATTTTTTCAGGGTTCGTTTGGACATTTGTATACATTAATTGGGTTTTCCAGGCATTTTATGCGCATAATTCAATTTGAACTACATGCACATTCTCAAGTGCATATAAACTGGTTGAAAAATCAAATATGTGTGCTTGGTTGCTTGCTTAGGTCTTGTGCAAGAAATGGGAATGAATTTCACACACCCTGCCACCGTCACTCGGCCGCACACATTGAGATACCTGGTTTTGAAATTCTAGTAAATCCAAAACTCATCTGAAATTCATGAAATTGGCATGCTATCATGGAGCGGCATCAACATGCCGTGGTAAATTTTTTGTCCCATTTGGGGCAGGTTTGGGTATAAGCTTCTCACAACAAGCGTGATGGTTTCGGTAGGGAAAGTGCCACATTTGAGGACGAAACGATATCCGTTGCCTCTTATTGCTTTCTAAATTTTTCGAGTGTCAACATAGAACAACAGGAATGTTGTGTTCAATTTTGGAATTTTTCAGGGTTCGTTTGGACATTTTTATACATTAACTGGGTTTTCCAGGCATTTTATGCGCATAATTCAAATTTGAACTACATGCACATTCTCAAGTGCATATAAACTGATTGAAAAATCAAATATGTGTCCTTGGTTGCATGCTTTGGACCCATGCAAGAAATGGGAATGAATTTCACACACCCTGCCACTGTCACTCGGCCGCAACCATTGAGATACCTGGTTTTTAAATTCTAGTAACTCCAAAAATCGTCAGAAATTCATGAAACTTGGCATGCTATCATGGAGCGGCATCAACATGCCGTGGTAATTTATTTGTCCCATTTGGGGTAGGTTTGGGTATAAGCTTCTCACAAACCAGAGCTCCTCACAACAAGCGTGATGGTTTCGCTAGGGAACGTGCCACCTTTGGGGACGAAACGATATCCGTTGCCTCTTATTGCTTTCAAAAAATTTCGAGTGTCAACATAGAACAACATGAGTGTTGTGTTCAATTTTGGAATTTTTTAGGGTTCGTTTGGACATTTTTATACATTAACTGGGTTTTCCACGCGTTTTATGCGCATAATTTAAATTTGAACTACATGGACATTCTCGAGTGCATATAAACTGGTTGAAAAATAAAATGTGTCCTTGGTTGCATGCTTAGGTCCCATGCAAGAAATGGGAATGAATTTCACACACCCTGCCGCCGTCACTCGGCTGCAAACATTGAGATACCTGGTTTTGAAATTCTAGTAAATCCAAAACTCGTCTGAAATTCATGAAATTGGCATGCTATCATGGAGTGGCATCAACATGCCGTGGAAATTTTTTTGTCCCATTTGGGGCAGGTTTGGGTATAAGCTTCTCACAACAAGCGTGATGGTGTCGGTAGGGAAAGTGCCACATTTGAGGACGAAATGATATCCGTTGCCTCTTATTGCTTTCTAAATTTTTCGAGTGTCAACATAGAACAACAGGAGTGTTGTGTTCAATTTCCGAATTTTTCGGGGTTCGTTTGGACATTTTTATACATTAACTGGGTTTTCCAGCTATTTTATGCGCATAATTCAAATTTGAACTACATGCACATCCTCAAGTGCAAATAAACTGATTGAAAAATCAAATATGTGTCCTTGGTTGCATGCTTTGGACCCATGCAAGAAATGGGAACGAATTTCACACACCCTCCCACCGTCACTCGGCCGCAACCATTGAGATACCTGGTTTTTAAATTCTAGTAAATCCAAAACTCGTTTGAAATTCATGAAACTTGGCATGCTATCATGGAGCGGCATCAACATGCTGTGGTAATTTTTTGTCCCATTTGGGGTAGGTTTGGGTATAAGCTTCTCAGAAACCAGAGCTTCTCACAACAAGCGTGATAGTTTCGGTAGGGAACGTGCCACCTTTGGGGACGAAACGATATCCGTTGCCTCTTATTGCTTTCAAAAAAATTTGAGTGTCAACATAGAACAACAGGAGTGTTGTGTTCAATTTTGGAATTTTTCAGGGTTCGTTTGGACATTTTTATACATTAACTGGGTTTTCCACGCGGTTTATACGCATAAATCAAATTTGAACTACATGCACATTCTCCAGTGCATATAAACTAGTTGAAAAATTAAATTTGTGTCCTTGGTAGCATGCTTAGGTCCCATGCAAGAAATGGGAATGAGTTTCACATACCCTGCCACCGTCACTCGGCCGCAAACATTGAGATACTTGGTTTTTATATTCTAGTAAATCCAGAACTCGTCTAAAATTCATGAAACTTGGCATGCCGTGGTAAAAGTTTTGTATGCCGTGGTAAAAATTTTGTCCCATTTGGGCAGGTTTGGGTATAAGGTTCTCACAAACCAGAGTTCTCACAACAAGCGTGATGGTCTCGGTAGGGAATGTGCCACCTTTGGGGACAAAACGATATCCGTTGCCTCTTATTGCTTTCAAAATCTTTCGAGTGTTAACATAGAACAACAGGAGTGTTGTGTTCAATTTTGGAATTTTTCGGGGTTCGTTTCGGCATTTTTATACATTAACTGTGTTTTCCAGGCATTCTATGCGCATAATTCAAATTTGAACTACATGCACATTCTCCAGTGCATATAAACTGGTTGCAAAATCAAATATGTGTCCTTGGTTGCATGCTTAGGTCCCATGTAAGAAATGGGAATGAATTTCACACACCCTGCCACCGTCACTCGGCCGCAAACATTGAGATAGGTGGTTTTTAAATTCTAGTAAATCCAAAACTCGTCTGAAATTCATGAAACTTGCCATGCTATCATGGAGCGGCATCAACATGCCGGGGTAATTTATTTGTCCCATTTGGGGTAGGTTTGGATATAAGCTTCTCACAAACCAGAGCTCCTCACAACAAGCGTGATGGTTACGGTAGGGAACGTGCCACCTTTGGGGACGAAACGATATCCGTTGCCTCTTATTGCTTTAAAAAAAATTCGAGTGTCAACATAGAACAACAGGAGTGTTGTGTTCAATTTTGGAATTTTTTAGGGTTCGTTTGGACATTTTTATACGTTAACTGGGTTTTCCACGCGTTTTATGCACATAATTTAAATTTGAACTACAAGCACATTCTCGAGTGCATATAAACTGGTTGAAAAAATAAATATGTGTCCTTGGTTGCATGCTTAGGTCCCATGCAAGAAATGGGAATGAATTTCACATACCCTGCCACCGTCACTCGGCCGCAAACATTGAGATACTTGGTTTTGAAATTCTAGTAAATCCAAAACTCGTCTGAAGTTCATGAAATTGGCATGCTATCATGGAGAGGCATCGACATGCCGTGGTAAATTTTTTGGCCCATTTGGGGCAGGTTTGGGTATAAACTTCTCACAAACCAGAGTTTCTCACAACAAGCGTGATGGTTTCGGTAGGGAAAGTGCCATATTTGAGGACGAAACAATATCCGTTGCCTCTTATTGCTTTCAAAAAATTTCGAGTGTCAACATAGAACAACAGGAGTGTTGTGTTCAATTTTGGAATTTTTCGGGGTTCGTTTGGACATTTTTATACATCAACTGGGTTTTCCAGGCATTTTATGCGCATAATTCAAAATTGAACTACATGCACAATTTCCAGTGCATATAAACTGGTTGAAAAATCAAATATCTGTCCTTGGTTGCATGCTTAGGACCCATGCAAGAAATGGGAATGAATTTAACACACCATGCCGCCGTCACTCGGCTGCAAACATTGAGATACCTGGTTTTGAAATTCTAGTAAATCCAAAACTTGTCTGAAATTCATGAAATTGGCATGCTATCATGGAGTGGCATCAACATGCCGTTGTAAATTTTTTGTCCCATTTGTGGCAGGTTTGGGTATAAGCTTCTCAAAAACCAGAGCTTCTCACAACAAGCGTGATGGTTTTTGTAGGGAAAGTGCCACATTTGAGGACGAAACGATATCCATTGCCTCTTATTGCTTTCAAAAATTTTCGAGTGTCAACATAGAACAACAGGAGTGTTGTGTTCAATTTTTGAATTTTTCGGGGTTCGTTTGGACATTTTTATACATTAACTGGGTTTTCGAGGCATTTTATGCGCATAATTCAAATTTGAACTACATGCACATCCTCAAGTGCATATAAACTAATTGAAAAATCAAGTATGTGTCCTTGGTCGCATGCTTTGGACAAATGCAAGAAATGGGAATGAATTTCACACACCCTGCCACCGTCACTCGGCCGCAACCATTGAGATACCTGGTTTTTAAATTCTAGTAAATCCAAAACTCGTCTGAAATTCATGAAACTTGGCATGCTATCATGGAGCGGCGTCAACATGCTGTGGTAATTTTTTGTCCCATTTGGGGTAGGTTTGGGTATAAGCTTCTCAGAAACCAGAGCTTCTCACAACAAGCGTGATAGTTTCGGTAGGGAACGTCCACCTTTGGGGACGAAATGATATCCGTTGCCTCTTATTGCTTTCAAAAAAAATTGAGTGTCAACATAGAACAACAGGAGTGTTGTGTTCAATTTTGGAATTTTTCAGGGTTCGTTTGGACATTTTTATACATTAACTGGGTTTTCCACGCGTTTTATGCGCATAATTCAAATTTGAACTACATGCACATTCTCCAGTGCATATAAACTGGTTGAAAAATTAAATATGTGTCCTTGGTTGCATGCTTAGGTCCCATGCAAGAAATGGGAATGAATTTCACATACCCTGCCACCGTCACTCGGCTGCAAACATTGAGATACTTGGTTTTTATATTCTAGTAAATCCAGAACTCGTCTAAAATTCATGAAACTTGGCATGCCGTGGTAAAAAATTTGTATGCCGTGGTAAAATTTTTGTCCCATATGGGCAGGTTTGGGTATAAGGTTCTCACAAACCAGAGTTCTCACAACAAGCGTGATGGTCTCGGTAGGGAATGTGCCACCTTTGGGGACAAAACGATATCCGTTGCCTCTTATTGCTTTCAAAATCTTTCGAGTGTTAACATAGAACAACAGGAGTGTTGTGTTCAATTTTGGAATTTTTCGGGGTTCGTTTCGGCATTTTTATACATTAACTGGGTTTTCCAGGCATTCTATGCGCATAATTCAAATTTGAACTACATGCACATTCTCCAGTGCATATAAACTGGTTGCAAAATCAAATATGTGTCCTTGGTTGCATGCTTAGGTCCCATGTAAGAAATGGGAATGAATTTCACACACCCTGCCACCGTCACTCGACCGCAAACATTGAGATAGCTGGTTTTTAAATTCTAGTAAATCCAAAACTCGTCTGAAATTCATGAAACTTGGCATGCTATCATGGAGCGGCATCAACATGCCGTGGTAAATTTTTAGTCCCATTTGGGGCAGGTTTGGGTATATGGTTCTCACAAACCAGAGTTCTCACAACAAGCGTGATGGTTTCGGTAGGGAATGTGCCACCTTTGGGGACAAAACGATATCCGTTGCCTCTTATTGCTTTCAAAATCTTTCGTGTGTTAACATAGAACAACAGGAGTGTTGTGTTCAATTTTGGAATTTTTCGGGGTTTGTTTCGGCATTTTTATACATTAACTGGGTTTTCCAGGCATTCTATGCGCATAATTCAAATTTTAACTACATGCACATTCTCCATTGCATATAAACTGGTTGCAAAATCAAATATGTGTCCTTGGTTGCATGCTTAGGTGCCATGTAAGAAATGGGAATGAATTTCACACGCCCTGCCACCGTCACTCGGCCGCAAACATTGAGATAGCTGGTTTTTAAATTCTAGTAAATCCACAACTCGTCTGAAATTCATGAAACTTGGCATGCTATCATGCAGCGGCATCAACATGCCGTGGTAAATTTTTTGTCCCATTTGGGGCAGGTTTGGGTATAAGCTTCTCAGAAACCAGAGCTTCTCACAAGAAGCGTGATGGTTACGGTAGGGAACGTGCCACCTTTGGGGACGAAATGATATCCGTTGCCTCTTATTACTTTCAAAAAATTTCGAGTGTCAACATAGAATAACAGGAGTGTTGTGTTCAATTTTGGAATTTTTCGGGGTTCGTTTGGACGTTTTTATACATTAATTGGGTTTTCCAGGCATTTTATGCGCATAATTCAAATTTGAACTACATGCACATTCTCAAGTGCATATAAACTGGTTGAAAAATCAAATATGTGTCCTTGGTTGCATGCTTAGGTCCCGTGCAAGAAATGGGAATGAATTTCACACACCTTGCCACCGTCACTCGGCCACAAACATCGAGATACCTGGTTTTGAAATTCTAGTAAATCCAAAATTCGTCTGAAATTCATGAAATTGGCATGCTATCATGGTGCGGCATCAACATGTCGTGGTAAATTTTTTGTCCCATTTGGGGCAGGTTTGGGTATAAGCTTCTCACAAACTAGAGCTTCTCACAACAAGCATGATGGCTTTGGTAGGGAACGTGCCACCTTTAGGGACGAATCGATATCCGTTGCCTCTTATTGCTTTCTAAATTTTTCGAGTGTCAACATAGAACAACAGGAGTTTTGTGTTCAATTTTGAAATTTTTCAGGGTTCATTTGGACATTTTTATACATTAACTGGGTTTTCCAGGCATTTGATGCGCATAATTCAAATTTGAACTACATGCACATTCTCCAGTGCATATAAACCGGTTGAAAAATCAAATATCTGTCCTTGGTTGCATGCTTAGGACCCATGCAAGAAATGGGAATGAATTTCACACACCCTGCCACCGTCACTCGGCCGCAAACATTGAGATACCTGGTTTTTAAATTCTAGTAATTCCAAATTTCATCGGAAATTCATGAAACTTGGCATGCTTTCATGGAGCGGCATCAACATGCCCTTGTAAATTTTTTATCCCATTTGGGGCAGGTTTGGGTATAAGCTTCTCAGAAACCAGAGCTTCTCACAACAAGCGTGATGGTTTCGGTAGGGAATGTGCCACCTTTAGGGACGAAACGATATCCGTTGCCTCTTATTTCTTTCAAAAAAATTTGAGTGTCAACATAAAACAACAGGAGTATTGTGTTCAATTTTGGAATTTTTGGGGTTCGTTTGGACATTTTTATATATTAACTGGGTTTTCCAGGCATTTTATGTGCATAATTCAAATTTGAACTACATGCACAATTTCTAGTGCATATAAAGAGGTTGAAAAATCAAACATGTGTCCTTGGTTCATGCTTAGGTCCCATGTAAGAAATGGGAATGAATTTCACACACCCAGCCACCGTCACTCGGCCGCAAACTTTGAGATACCTGGTTTTTAAATTCTAGTAAATCCAAAACTCGTCTAAAATTCATGAAACTTGGCATGCTATCATGGAGCGCTATCAATATGCCGTGGTAATTTTTTTGTCCCATTTGGGGCAGGTTTAGGTATAACCTTCTCAGAAACCAGAGCTTCTCACAACAAGCGTGGTTGTTTCGGTAGGGAACGTGCCACCATTGGGGACGAAACGATATCCGTTGCCTCTTATTGCTTTCAAAAAAATTGAGTGTCAACATAGAACAACAGGAGTGTTGTGTTCAATTTTGGAATTTTTCAGGGTTCGTTTGGACATTTTTATACATTAACTGGGTTTTCCAGGCATTTTATGCGCATAATTCAAATTTGAACTACATGCACATTCTCCTGTGAATATAAACTGGTTGAAAAATCAAATATGTGTCCTTGGTTGCATGCTTAGGTCCCGTGCAAGAAATGGGAATGAATTTCACACACCCTGCCACCGTCACTCGGCCGCAAACATTGAGATACCTGGTTTTTAAATTCTAGTAATCCAAAACTCATCTGAAATTAATGAAACTTGGCATGCTATCATGGAGCGGCATCAAGATGCCGTGGTAAATTTTTGTCCCATTTGAGGCAGGTTTGGGTATAAGCTTCTCACAAACCAAAGCTTCTCACAACAAGCGTGATGGTTTCGGTAGGGAACGTGCCACCTTTAGGGACGAAACGATATCCGTTGCCTCTGATTTCTTTCAAAAAAATCAGAGTGTCCACATAGAGCAACAGGAGTGTTGTGTTTAATTTTGGAGTTGTTCGGGGTTCGTTTGGACATTTTTATACACTAACTGGGTTTTCCAGGCATTTTAGGTGCATAATTCAAATTTGAACTACAAGCACATTCTCCAGTGCATATAAACTGGTTGAAAAATCAAATATGTGTCCTTGGTTGCATGCTTAGGTCCCATGCAAGAAATGGGAATGAATTTCACACACCCTGCCACCGTCACTCGGCGACAAACATTGAGATTCCTGGTTTTTAAATTCTAGTAAATGCAAAACTCATCTGGAATTCATGAAACTTGGCATGCTATCATGGAGCGGCATCAAGATGCCGTGGTAAATTTTTTGTCCCATTTGGGGAAGGTTTGGGTATCAGCTTCTCACAAACCAGAGCTTCGCACAACAAGGTGATGGTTTCGGTAGGGAACGTGCCACCTTTACGGACGAAACGATATCCATTGCCTCTTATTGCTTTCAAATTTTTGGAGTGTCAACATAGAACAATAGGAGTGTTGTGTTCAATTTTGGAGTTTTTTGGGGTTCATTTGGACATTTTTATACATTAACTAGTTTTCCATGTATTTTATGCACATAAATCAAATTTGAACTACATGCACATTCTCCAGTGCATATAAACTAGTTGAAATACCAAATATGTGTCCTTGGTTGCATGCCTAGGTCCCATGCAAGAAATGGGAATGAATTTCACACACGCTTCCACCGTCACTCGGCCGCAAACATTGAGATACCTGGTTTTTAAATTCTAGTAAATGCAAAACTCATCTGGAATTCATGAAACCTGGCATGCTATCATGGAGCGGAATCAACATGCCATGGTATATTTTTTGTCCCATTTGGGGCAGGTTTGGCTATCAGCTTCTCGCAAACCAGAGCTTCTCACAACAAGAGTGATGGTTTCGGTAGGGAACGTGCCACCTTTACGGACGAAACGATATCCATTGCCTCTTCTTGCTTTCAAAAAATTTCGAGTGTCAATATACAACAACAGGAGTGTTGTGTTCAATTTTGGAATTTTTCGGGGTTCATTTGCACATTCTTATACATTAACTGGGTTTTCCACGCATTTTATGCGCATAATTCAAATTTGAACTACATGCACATTCTCCAGTGCATATAAACTTGTTGAAAAATCAAATATGTGTCCTTGGTTGCATGCTTAGGTCCCATGCAAGAAATGGGAATTAATTTCACACACCCTGCCACCGTCACTCGGCCGCAAACATTGAGATACCTGGGTTTTAAATTCTAGTAAATCCAAAACTCGTCTGAAATTCATGAAACTTGGCATGCCATCATGGAGAGACATCAACATGCCGTGGTAATTTTTTTGTCCCATTTGGGGCAGGTTTGGGTATAAGCTTCACACAAACCAGACCTACTCACAACAAGCGTGATGGTTTCGGTAGGGAACGTGCCTCCTTTGGGGACGAAACGCCTCTTATTGCTTTCAAAAAATTTCGAGTATCAACATAGAACAACATGAGTGTTGTGTTCAATTTTGGAACTTTTCGGAGTTTGTTTCGACAGTTTTATACATTAACTGGGTTTTCCAGGCATTTTATGCGCATAATTCAAATTTGAACTACATACACATTCTCAAGTGCATATAAACTGGTTGAAAAAACAAATGTGTCGTTGGTTGCATGCTTAGGTCCCATGCAAGAAATGACAATGAATTTCGCACACCCTGCCACTATCACTCGGCCGCAAACATGGAGATATTTGGTTTTTAAATTCTAGTAAATCCAAAACTCGTCTGAAATTCATGAAACTTGGCATGCTATCATGGAGCAGCATCAACATGTCGTGGTAAATTTTTTGTCCCATTTGGGGCAGGTTTGGGTATAAGCTTCTCACAAACATGAGCTTCTCAAAACAAGCGTGATGGTTTCGGTAGGGAACGTGCCACCTTTAGGGACGAAACGATATCCGTTGCCTCTTATTTCATTAAAAAAAATTGAGTGTCAACATAGAAGAACAGGAGTGTTGTGTTCAATTTTGGAATTTTTTTGGGGTTGGTTTGGTCATTTTTATACATTAACAAAGTTTTCCTGGCATTTTATGCGCATAATTAGAATTTGAACTACATGCACATTCTCCAGTACATATAAACTGGTTGAAAAAACAAATATGTGTCCTTGGTTGCATGCTTAGGTCCCATGCAAGAAATGGGAATGAATTTCACACACCCTGCCACCGTCACCCGGCCGCAAACATTGAGATACCTGGTTTTTAAATTCTACTAAATCCAAAACTCGTCTGAAATTCATGAAACTTGGCATGCTATCATGGAGCGGCATCAACATGTTGTGGTAAATTTTTTGTCCCATTTGGGGCAGGTTTGGGTATAAGCTTCTCACAAACCACAGCTTCTCACAAACCAGAGCTTCTCACAACAAGCGTGATGGTTTCGGTAGGGAACGTGCCACCTTTACGGACGAAACGATATCCGTTGCCTCTTATTACTTTCAAAAAATTTCGAGTGTCAACATAGAACAACAGGAGTGTTGTGTTCAATTTTGGAATTTTTCAGGGTTCGTTTGGACATATTTATACACTAACTGGGTTTTCTAGGCATTTTATGCGCATAATTCAAATTTGAACTACATGCACATTCTCCAGTGCATATAAACTGGTTGAAAAATCAAATATGTGTCCTTGGTTGCATGCTTAGGTCCCATGCAAGAAACGGGAATGAATTTCACACACCCTGCCACCGTCAATCGGCCGCAAATATTGAGATACCTGGGTTTTAAGTTCTAGTAAATCCAAAACTCGTCTGAAATTCATGAAACTTCGCATGCCATCATGGAGCGACATCAACATGCCGTGGTAATTTTTTTGTCCCATTTGGGGCAGGTTTGGGTATAAGCTTCTCACAAACAACACCTACTCACAACAAGCGTGATGGTTTCGGTAGGGAACATGCCACTTTTGTGGACGAAATGCCTCGTATTGCTTTCAAAAAATTTCGAGTGTCAACATAGAACAACAGGAGTGTTGTGTTCAATTTTGGAATTTTTCGGGGTTCATTTGGACATTTTTATACATTTACTGGGTTTTCCAAGCATTTTATGCGCATAATTCAAATTTGAACTACATGCACATTCTCCTGTGCATATAACTTGTTGAAAAATCAAATGTGTGTCCTTGGTTGCATGCTTAGGTCCCATGCAAGAAATGGGAATGAATTTCACACACCCTGCCACCGTTAGTCGGCCGCAAACATTGAGATACGTGGTTTTTAAATTCTAGTAAATCCAAAACTCGTCTGAAATTCATGAAACTTGGCATGCTATGATGGAGCGGCATCAACATCCGTGGTAAAATTTTTGTCCCATTTGGGGCAGGTTTGGGTATAAGCTGCTCAGAAACAAGAGCTTCTCAAAACAAGCATGATGGTTTCAGTAGGGAACATGCCACCTTTAGGGACGAAACGATATCCGTTGCCTCTTATTTCTTTCAAAAATTTTGGAGTGTCAACATAGAACATCAGGAGTGTTGTGTTCAATTTTGGAATTTTTTGGGGTTCATTTGGACATTTTTATACATTAACTAGTTTTCCAGGCATTTTATGCACATAAATCATATTTGAACTACATGCACATTCTCCAGTGCATATAAACTAGTTGAAATACCAAATATGTGTCCTTGGTTGCATTCTTAGGTCCCATGCAAGAAATGGGAATGAATTTCACACACCCTTCCACCGTCACTCGGCCGCAAACATTGAGATAGCTGGTTTTAAATTCTAGTAAATGCAAAACTCATCTGGAATTCATGAAACTTGGCATGCTACCATGGAGCGGAATCAACATGCCATGGTATATTTTTTGTCCCATTTGGGGCAGGTTTGGGTATCAGCTTCTTGCAAACCAGAGCTTCTCACAACAAGCGTGATGGTTTCGGTAGGGAACGTGCCACCTTTACGGACGAAACGATATCCATTGCCTCTTATTGCTTTCAAAAAATTTCGAGTGTCAATATAGAACAACAGGAGTGTTGTGTTCAATTTTGGAATTTTTCGGGGTTCATTTGCACATTTTTATACATTAACTGGGTTTTCCATGCATTTTATGCGCATAATTCAAATTTGAACTACATGCACATTCTCCAGTGCATATAAACTGGTTGAAAAATCAAATATGTGTCCTTCGTTGCATGCTTAGGTCCCATGCAAGAAATGGGAATTAATTTCACACACCCTGCCACCGTCACTCGGCCGCAAACATTGAGATACCTGGGTTTTAAATTCTAGTAAATCCAAAACTCGTCTGAAATTCATGAAACTTGGCATGCCATCATTGAGCGACATCAACATGCCGTGGTAATTTTTTTGTCCCATTTGGGGCAGGTTTGGGTATAAGCTTCACACAAACCAGACCTACTCACAACAAGCGTGATGGTTTCGGTAGGGAACGTGCCTCCTTTGGGGACGAAACGCCTCTTATTGCTTTCAAAAAAATTCGAGTATCAACATAGAACAACATGAGTGTTGTGTTCAATTTTGGAACTTTTCGGAGTTTGTTTGGACATTTTTATACATTAACTGGGTTTTCCAGGCATTTTATGCGCATAATTCAAATTTGAACTACATACACATTCTCCAGTGCATATAAACTGGTTGAAAAAACAAATGTGTCATTGGTTGCATGCTTAGGTCCCATGCAAGAAATGAGAATGAATTTCACACACCCTGCCACTATTACTCGGCCGCAAACATGGAGATATTTGGTTTTTAAATTCTAGTAAATCCAAAACTCGTCTGAAATTCATGAAACTTGGCATGCTATGATGGAGCGGCATCAACATCCGTGGTAAAAATGTTGTCCCATTTGGGGCAGGTTTGGGTATAAGCTTCTCAGAAACATGAGCTTCTCAAAACAAGCATGATGGTTTCGGTAGGGAACGTGCCACCTTTAGGGACGAAACGATATCCGTTGCCTCTTATTTCTTTCAAAAAAAATTGAGTGTCAACATAGAACAATAGGAGTGTTGTGTTCAATTTTGCAATTTTTTTGGGGTTCGTTTGGACATTTTTATACATTAACTAGGTTTTCCAGGCATTTTATGCGCATAATTCAAATTTGAACTACATGCACATTCTCCAGTGCATATAAACTGGTTGAAAAATCAAATATGTGTCCATGGTTGCATGCTTAGGTCCCATGCAAGAAATGGGAATGAATTTCACACACCCTGCCACCGTCACTCGGCCGCAAACATTGAGATACCTGGTTTTTAAATTCTAGTAAATCCAAAACACGTCTGAAATTCATGAAACTTGGCATGCCATCATGGAGCGACATCAACATGCCGTGGTAATTTTTTTGTCCCATTTGGGGCAGGTTTGGGTATAAGCTTCTCACAAACAACACCTACTCACAACAAGCGTGACGGTTTCGGTAGGGAACATGCCACTTTTGTGGACGAAATACCTCTTATTACTTTCAAAAAATTTCGAGTGTCAACATAGAACAGCAGGAGTGTTGTGTTCAATTTTGGAATTTTTCGGGGTTCATTTGCACATTTTTATACATTAACTGGGTTTTCCACGCATTTTATGCGCATAATTCAAATTTGAACTACATGCACATTCTCCAGTGCATATAAACTTGTTGAAAAATCAAATATGTGTCCTTGGTTGCATGCTTAGGTCCCATGCAAGAAATGGGAATTAATTTCACACACCCTGCCACCGTCACTCGGCCGCAAACATTGAGATACCTGGGTTTTAAATTCTAGTAAATCCAAAACTCGTCTAAAATTCCTGAAACTTGGCATGCCATCATGGAGAGACATCAACATGCCGTGGTAATTTTTTTGTCCCATTTGGGGCAGGTTTGGGTATAAGCTTCACACAAACCAGACCTACTCACAACAAGCGTGATGGTTTCGGTAGGGAACGTGCCTCCTTTGGGGACAAAACGCCTCTTATTGCTTTCAAAAAATTTCAAGTATCAACATAGAACAACATGAGTGTTGTGTTCAATTTTGGAACTTTTCGGAGTTTGTTTCGACATTTTTATACATTAACTGGGTTTTCCAGGCATTTTATGCGCATAATTCAAATTTGAACTACATACACATTCTCCAGTGCATATAAACTGGTTGAAAAAACAAATGTGTCGTTCGTTGCATGCTTAGGTCCCATGCAAGAAATGACAATGAATTTCGCACACCCTGCCACTATCACTCGGCCGCAAACATGGACATATTTGGTTTTTAAATTCTAGTAAATCCAAAACTCGTCTGAAATTCATGAAACTTGGCATGCTATCATGGAGCAGCATCAACATGTCGTGGTAAAATTTTTGTCCCATTTGGGGCAGGTTTGGGTATAAGCTTCTCACAAACATGAGCTTCTCAAAACAAGCGTGATGGTTTCGGTAGGGAACGTGCCACCTTTAGGGACGAAACGATATCCGTTGCCTCTTATTTCTTTAAAAAAAATTGAGTGTCAACATAGAACAACAGGAGTGTTGTGTCAATTTTTGAATTTTTTTGGGGTTGGTTTGGACATTTTTATACAGTAACAAAGTTTTCCAGGCATTTTATGCGCATAATTAGAATTTGAACTACATGCACATTCTCCAGTGCATATAAACTGGTTGAAAAATCAAATATGTGTCCTTGGTTGCATGCTTAAGTCCCATGCAAGAAATGGGAATGAATTCCACACACCATGCTACCGTCACTCGGCCGCAAACATTGAGATACCTGGTTTTTAAATTCTAGTAAATCCAAAACTCGTCTGAAATTCATGAAACTTGGCATGCTATCATGGAGCGGCATCAACATGTTGTGGTAAATTTTTTCTCCCATTTGGGGCAGGTTTGGGTATAAGCTTCTCACAAACCACAGCTTCTCACAAACCAGAGCTTCTCACAACAAGCGTGATGGTTTCGGTAGGGAACGTGCCACCTTTACGGACGAAACGATATCCGTTGCCTCTTATTACTTTCAAAAAAATTCGAGTGTCAACATAGAACAACAGGAGTGTTGTGTTCAATTTTGGAATTTTTCAGGGTTCGTTTGGACATATTTATACACTAACTGGGTTTTCTAGGCATTTTATGCGCATAATTCAAATTTGAACTACATGCACATTCTCCAGTGCATATAAACTGGTTGAAAAATCAAATATGTGTCCTTGGTTGCATGCTTAGGTCCCATGCAAGAAATGGGAATGAATTTCACACACCCTGCCACCGTCAATCGGCCCCAAACATTGAGATACCTGGGTTTTAAGTTCTAGTAAATCCAAAACTCGTCTGAAATTCATGAAACTTGGCATGCCATCATGGAGCGACATCAACATGCCGTGGTAATTTTTTTGTCCCATTTGGGGCAGGTTTGGGTATAAGCTTCTCACAAACAACACCTACTCACAACAAGCGTGATGGTTTCGGTAGGGAACATGCCACTTTTGTGGACGAAATGCCTCTTATTGCTTTCAAAAAATTTCGAGTGTCAACATAGAACAACAGGAGTGTTGTGTTCAATTTTGGAATTTTTCGGGGTTCATTTGGACATTTTTATACATTTACTGGGTTTTCCAAGCATTTTATGCGCATAATTCAAATTTGAACTACATGCACATTCTCCTGTGCATATAAACTTGTTGAAAAATCAAATATGTGTCCTTGGTTGCATGCTTAGGTCCCATGCAAAAAATGGGAATGAATTTCACACACCCTGCCACCGTTAGTCGGCCGCAAACACTGAGATACGTGGTTTTTAAATTCTAGTAAATCCAAAACTCGTCTGAAATTCATGAAACTTGGCATGCTATGATGGAGCGGCATCAACATCCGTGGTAAAATTTTTGTCCCATTTGGGGCAGGTTTGGGTATAAGCTTCTCAGAAACCAGAGCTTCTCAAAACAAGCATGATGGTTTCAGTAGGGAACGTGCCACCTTTAGGGACGAAACGATATCCGTTGCCTCTTATTTCTTTGGAAAAAAATTGAGTGTCAACATAGAACAATAGGAGTGTTGTGTTCAATTTTGCAATTTTTTGGGGTTCGTTTGGACATTTTTATACATTAACTAGGTTTTCCAGGCATTTTATGCGCATAATTCAAATTTGAACTACATGCACATTCTCCAGTGCATATAAACTGGTTGAAAAATCAAATATGTGTCCTTGGTTGCATGCTTAGGTCCCATGCAAGAAATGGGAATGAATTTCACACACCCTACCACCGTCACTCGGCGACAAACATTGAGATTCCTGGTTTTTAAATTCTAGTAAATGCAAAACTCATCTGGAATTCATGAAACTAGGCATGCTATCACGGAGCGGCATCAACATGCCGTGGTAAATTTTTTGTCCCATTTGGGGCAGGTTTGGGTATCAGCTTCTCACAAACAAGAGCTTCGCACAACAAGGTGATGGTTTCGGTAGGGAACGTGCCACCTTTATGGACGAAACGATATCAATTGCCTCTTATTGCTTTCAAAATTTTTGGAGTGTCAACATAGAACATCAGGAGTGTTGTGTTCAATTTTGGAATTTTTGGGGTTCATTTGGACATTTTTATACATTAACTAGTTTTCCAGGCATTTTATGCACATAAATCAAATTTGAACTACATGCACATTCTCCAGTGCATATAAACTAGTTGAAATACCAAATATGTGTCCTTGGTTGCATGCTTAGGTCCCATGCAAGAAATAGGAATGAATTTCACACACCCTTCCACCGTCACTCGGCCGCAAACATTGAGATACCTGGTTTTTAAATTCTAGTAAATGCAAAACTCATCTGGAATTCATGAAACTTGCCATGCTACCATGGAGCGGAATCAACATGCCATGGTATATTTTTTGTCCCATTTGGGGCAGGTTTGGGTATCAGCTTCTCGCAAACCAGAGCTTCTCACAACAAGCGTGATGGTTTCGGTAGGGAACGTGCCACCTTTACGGACGAAACGATATCCATTGCCTCTTATTGCTTTCAAAAAATTTTGAGTGTCAATATAGAACAACAGGAGTGTTGTGTTCAATTTTGGAATTTTTCGGGGTTCATTTGCACATTTTTATACATTAACTGGGTTTTCCACGCATTTTATGCGCATAATTCAAATTTGAACTACATGCACATTCTCCAGTGCATATAAACTGGTTGAAAAATCAAATATGTGTCCTTGGTTGCATGCTTAGGTCCCATGCAAGAAATGGGAATTAATTTCACACACCCTGCCACCGTCACTCGGCCGCAAACATTGAGATACCTGGGTTTTAAATTCTAGTAAATCCAAAACTCGTCTGAAATTCATGAAACTTGGCATGCCATCATGGAGCGACATCAACATGCCGTGGTAATTTTTTTGTCCCATCTGGGGCAGGTTTGGGTATAAGCTTCACACAAACCAGGCCTACTCACAACAAGCGTGATGGTTTCGGTAGGGAACGTGCCTCCTTTGGGGACGAAACGCCTCTTATTGCTTTCAAAAAATTTCGAGTATCAACATAGAACAACATGAGTGTTGTGTTCAATTTTGGAACTTTTCGGAGTTTGTTTGGACATTTTTATACATTAACTGGGTTTTCCAGGCATTTTATCCGCATAATTCAAATTTGAAATACATACACATTCTCCAGTGCATATAAACTTGTTGAAAAAACAAATGAGTCATTGGTTGCATGCTTAGGTCCCATGCAAGAAATGAGAATGAATTTCACACACCCTGCCACTATTACTCGGCCGCAAACATGGAGATATTTGGTTTTTAAATTCTAGTAAATCCAAAACTCGTCTGAAATTCATGAAACTTGGCATGCTATGATGGAGCGGCATCAACATCCGTGGTAAAATTTTTGTCCCATTTGGGGCAGGTTTGGCTATAACCTTCTCAGAAACATGAGCTTCTCAAAACAAGCATGATGGTTTCGGTAGGGAACGTGCCACCTTTAGGGACGAAACGATATCCGTTGCCTCTTATTTCTTTCAAAAAAAATTGAGTGTCAACATAGAACAATAGGAGTGTTGTGTTCAATTTTGCAATTTTTTTGGGGTTCGTTTGGACATTTTTATACATTAACTAGGTTTTCCAGGCATTTTATGCGCATAATTCAAATTTGAACTACATGCACATTCTCCAGTGCATATAAACTGGTTGAAAAATCAAATATGTGTCCATGGTTGCATGCTTAGGTCCCATGCAAGAAATGGGAATGAATTTCACACACCCTGCCACCGTCACTCGGCCGCAAACATTGAGATACCTGGTTTTTAAATTCTAGTAAATCCAAAACACGTCTGAAATTCATGAAACTTGGCATGCTATCATGGAGCGGCATCAACATGCCACCTTTACGGACGAAACGATATCCGTTGCCTCTTATTGCTTTGAAAAAATTTCGAGTGTCAACATAGAACAACAGGAGTGTTGTGTTCAATTTTGGAATTTTTCAGGGTTCGTTTGGACATATTTATACACTAACTGGGTTTTCCAGGCATTTTATGCGCATAATTCAAATTTGAACTACATGCACATTCTCCAGTGCATATATACTGGTTGAAAAATCAAATGTGTGTCCTTGGTTGCATGCTTAGGTCCCATGCAAGAAATGGGAATGAATTTCACACACCCTGCCACCGTCACTCGGCCGCAAACATTGAGATACCTGGGTTTTAAGTTCTAGTAAATCCAAAACTCGTCTGAAATTCATGAAACTTGGCATGCCATCATGGAGCGACATCAACATGCCGTGGTAATTTTTTTGTCCCATTTGGGGCAGGTTTGGGTATAAGCTTCTCACAAACCAGAGCTTCTCAAAAACAAGCGTGATGGTTTCGAAGGGAACGTGCCAGCTTTTGGGACGAAACGATATCCGTTGCCTCTTATTTCTTTCAAAAAATTTGAGTGTCAACATAGAACAACAGGAGTGTTGTGTTCAATTTTGGAATTTTTTTGGGGTTCGTTTGGACATTTTTATACATTAACTAGGTTTTCCAGGCATTTTATGCGCATAATTCAAATTTGAACTACATGCACATTCTCCAGTGCATATAAACTGGTTGAAAAATCAAATATGTGTCCTTGGTTGCATGCTTAGGTCCCATGCAAGAAACGGGAATGAATTTCACACACCCTGCCACCGTCACTCGGCCGCATACATTGAGATACCTGGTTTTTAAATTCTAGTAAATCCAAAACCGTCTGAAATTCATGAAACTTGGCATGCTATCATGGAGCGACATCAACATGCTGTGGTAATTTTTTTGTCCCATTTGGGGCAGGTTTGGGTATATGCTTCTCACAAACCAGAGCTACTCACAAAAAGCGTGGTGGTTTCGGTAGGGAATGTGCCACCTTTGGGGACGAAACGCCTCTTATTGCTTTAAAAAAAATTCGAGTGTCAACATAGAACAACAGGAGTGTTGTGTTCAATTTTGGAATTTTTCGGGGTTCGTTTGGACATTTTTATACATTTACTGGGTTTTCCAGGCATTTTATGCGCATAATTCAAATTTGAGCTACATGCACATTCTCCAGTGCATACAAACTGGTTGAAAAATCAAATATGTGTCCTTGGTTGCATGCTTAGGTCCCATGCAAGAAATGGGAATGAAGGTCACCCACCCTGCCACCGTCAGTCGGCCGCAAACATTGAGATACGTGGTTTTTAAATTCTAGTAAATCCAAAACTCGTCTGAAATTCATGAAACTTGGCATGCTATGATGGAGCGGCATCAACATCCGTGGTAAAATTTTTGTCCCATTTGGGGCAGGTTTGTGTATAAGCTTCTCAGAAACAAGAGCTTCTCAAAACAAGCATGATGGTTTCGGTAGGGAACGTGCCACCTTTAGGGACGAAACGATATCCGTTGCCTCTTATTTCTTTCAAAAAAAATTGAGTGTCAACATAGGACAATAGGAGTGTTGTGTTCAATTTTGCAATTTTTTTGGGGTTCGTTTGGACATTTTTATACATTAACTAGGTTTTCCAGGCATTTTATGCGCATAATTCAAATTTGAACTACATGCACATTCTCCAGTGCATATAAACTGGTTGAAAAATCAAATATGTGTCCATGGTTGCATGCTTAGGTCCCATGCAATAAATGGGAATGAATTTCACACACCCTGCCACCGTCACTCGGCCGAAAACATTGAGATACCTGGTTTTTAAATTCTAGTAAATCCAAAACACGTCTGAAATTCATGAAACTTGGCATGCTACCATGGAGCGGCATCAACATGTTGTGGTAATTTATTTGTCCCATTTGGGGCAGGTTTGGCTATAAGCTTCTCACAAACCACAGCTTCTCACAAACCAGAGCTTCTCACAACAAGCGTGATGGTTTCGGTAGGGAACGTGCCACCTTTACGGACGAAACGATATCTGTTGCCTCTTATTGCTTTCAAAAAAATTCGAGTGTCAACATAGAACAACAGGAGTGTTGTGTTCAATTTTGGAATTTTTCAGGGTTCGTTTGGACATATTTATACACTAACTGGGTTTTCCACGCATTTTATGCGCATAATTTAAATTTGAACTACATGCACATTCTCCAGTGCATATAAACTGGTTGAAAAATCAAATATGTGTCGTTGGTTGCATGCTTAGGTCCCATGCAAGAAATGGGAATGAATTTCACACACCCTGCCACAGTCACTCGGCCGCAAACATTGAGATACCTGGGTTTTAAGTTCTAGTAAATCCAAAACTCGTCTGAAATTCATGAAACTTGGCATGCCATCATGGAGCGACATCAACATGCTGTGGTAATTTTTGGTCCCATTTGGGGCAGGTTTGGGTATAAGCTTCTCACAAACAACACCTACTCACAACAAGCGTGATGGTTTCGGTAGGGAACATGCCACTTTTGTGGACGAAATGCCTCTTGTTGCTTTCAAAAAATTTCGTGTGTCAACATAGAACAACAGGAGTGTTGTGTTCAATTTTGGAATTTTTCAGGGTTCATTTGGACATTTTTATACATTTACTGGGTTTTCCAAGCATTTTATGCGCATAATTCAAATTTGAACTACATGCACATTCTCCAGTGCATATAAACTTGTTGAAAAATCAAATATGTGTCCTTGGTTGCATGCTTAGGTCCCATGCAAGAAATGGGAATGAATTTCACACACCCTGCCACCGTCACTCGGCCGCATACATTGAGATACCTGGTTTTTAAATTCTAGTAAATCCAAAACTCGTCTGAAATTCATGAAACTTGGCATGCTATCCTGGAGCGACATCAACATGCTGTGGTAATTTTTTTGTCCCATTTGGGGCAGGTTTGGGTATAAGCTTCTCACAAACCAGAGCTACTCACAAAAAGCGTGGTGGTTTCGGTAGGGAATGTGCCACCTTTGGGGACAAAACGCCTCTTATTGCTTTCAAAAAAATTCGAGTGTCAACGTAGAACAACAGGAGTATTGTGTTCATTTTTGGAATTTTTCGGGGTTCGTTTGGACATTTTTATACATTTACTGGGTTTTCCAGGCATTTTATGCGCATAATTCAAATTTGAGCTACATGCACATTCTGCAGTGCATATGAACTGGTTGAAAAATCATATATGTGTCCTTGGTTGCATGCTTAGGTCCCATGCAAGAAATGGGAATGAAGGTCACACACCCTGCCACCGTCAGTCGGCCGCAAACATTGAGATACGTGGTTTTTAAATTCTAGTAAATCCAAAACTCGTCTGAAATTAATGAAACTTGGCATGCTATGATGGAGCGGCATCAACATCCATGGTAAAATTTTTGTCCCATTTGGGGCAGGTTTGGGTATAAGCTTCTCAGAAACAAGAGCTTCTCAAAACAAGCATGATGGTTTCGGTAGGGAACGTGCCACCTTTGGGGACGAAACGATATCCGTTGCCTCTTATTTCTTTCAAAAAAAATTGAGTGTCAACATAGAACAATAGGAGTGTTGTGTTCAATTTTGCAATGTCTTCGGGGTTCGTTTGGACATTTTTATACATTAACTAGGTTTTCCAGGCATTTTATGCTAATAATTCAAATTTGAACTACATGCACATTCTCCAGTGCATATAAACTGGTTGAAAAATCAAATATGTGTCCATGGTTGCATGCTTAGGTCCCATGCAATAAATGGGAATGAATTTCACACACCCTCACACCGTCACTCGGCCGCAAACATTGAGATACCTGGTTTTTAAATTCTAGTAAATCCAAAACTCGTCTGAAATTCATGAAACTTGGCTCCTATCATGGAGCGGCATCAATATGTTGTTGTAAATTTTTTGTCCCATTTGGAGAAGGTTTGGGTATAAGCTTCTCACAAACCACAGCTTCTCACAAACCAGAGCTTCTCACAACAAGCGTGATGGTTTCGGTAGGGAACGTGCCACCTTTACGAACGAAACGATATCCGTTGCCTCTTATTGCTTTCAACAAAATTCGAGTGTCAACATAGAACAACAGGAGTGTTGTGTTCAATTTTGGAATTTTTCAGGGTTCGTTTGGACATATTTATACACTAACTGGTTTTTCCAGGCATTTTATGCGCATAATTCAAATTTGAACTACATGCACATTCTCAAGTGCATATAAACTAGTTGAAAAATAAAATATGTGTCCTTGGTTGCATGCTTAGTTCCCATGCAAGAAATGGGAATGAATTTCACACACCCTGCCACCGTCACTCGGCCGCAAACATTGAGATACCTGGTTTTTAAATTCTAGTAAATCCAAAACTCGTCTGAAATTCATGAAACTTGGCATGCTATCCTGGAGCGACATCAACATGCTGTGGTAATTTTTTTGTCCCATTTGGGGCAGGTTTGGGTATAAGCTTCTCACAAACCAGAGCTACTCACAAAAAGCGTGGTGGTTTCGGTAGGGAATGTGCCACCTTTGGGGACAAAACGCCTCTTATTGCTTTCAAAAAAATTCGAGTGTCAACGTAGAACAACAGGAGTATTGTGTTCATTTTTGGAATTTTTCGGGGTTCGTTTGGACATTTTTATACATTTACTGGGTTTTCCAGGCATTTTATGCGCATAATTCAAATTTGAGCTACATGCACATTCTGCAGTGCATATGAACTGGTTGAAAAATCATATATGTGTCCTTGGTTGCATGCTTAGGTCCCATGCAAGAAATGGGAATGAAGGTCACAGACCCTGCCACCGTCAGTCGGCCGCAAACATTGAGATACGTGGTTTTTAAATTCTAGTAAATCCAAAACTCGTCTGAAATTAATGAAACTTGGCATGCTATGATGGAGCGGCATCAACATCCATGGTAAAATTTTTGTCCCATTTGGGGCAGGTTTGGGTATAAGCTTCTCAGAAACAAGAGCTTCTCAAAACAAGCATGATGGTTTCGGTAGGGAACGTGCCACCTTTGGGGACGAAACGATATCCGTTGCCTCTTATTTCTTTCAAAAAAAATTGAGTGTCAACATAGAACAATAGGAGTGTTGTGTTCAATTTTGCAATGTCTTCGGGGTTCGTTTGGACATTTTTATACATTAACTAGGTTTTCCAGGCATTTTATGCTAATAATTCAAATTTGAACTACATGCACATTCTCCAGTGCATATAAACTGGTTGAAAAATCAAATATGTGTCCATGGTTGCATGCTTAGGTCCCATGCAATAAATGGGAATGAATTTCACACACCCTCACACCGTCACTCGGCCGCAAACATTGAGATACCTGGTTTTTAAATTCTAGTAAATCCAAAACTCGTCTGAAATTCATGAAACTTGGCTCCTATCATGGAGCGGCATCAATATGTTGTTGTAAATTTTTTGTCCCATTTGGAGAAGGTTTGGGTATAAGCTTCTCACAAACCACAGCTTCTCACAAACCAGAGCTTCTCACAACAAGCGTGATGGTTTCGGTAGGGAACGTGCCACCTTTACGAACGAAACGATATCCGTTGCCTCTTATTGCTTTCAACAAAATTCGAGTGTCAACATAGAACAACAGGAGTGTTGTGTTCAATTTTGGAATTTTTCAGGGTTCGTTTGGACATATTTATACACTAACTGGTTTTTCCAGGCATTTTATGCGCATAATTCAAATTTGAACTACATGCACATTCTCAAGTGCATATAAACTAGTTGAAAAATCAAATATGTGTCCTTGGTTGCATGCTTAGTTCCCATGCAAGAAATGGGAATGAATTTCACACACCCTGCCACCGTCACTCGGCCGCAAACATTGAGATACCTGGGTTTTAAGTTCTAGTAAATCCAAAACTCGTCTGAAATTCATGAAACTTGGCATGCCATCATGGAGCGACATCAACATGCCGTGGTAATTTTTTTGTCCCATTTGGGGCAGGTTTGGGTATAAGCTTCTCACAAACCAGAGTTTCTCAAAACAAGCGTGATGGTTTCGAAGGGAACGTGCCAGCTTTTGGGACGAAACGATATCCGTTGCCTCTTATTTCTTTCAAAAAAATTTGAGTGTCAACATAGAACACCAGGAGTGTTGTGTTCAATTTTGGAATTTTTTTGGGGTTCGTTTGGACATTTTTATACATTAACTAGGTTTTCCAGGCATTTTATGCGCATAATTCAAATTTGATCTACATGCACATTCTCCAGTGAATATAAACTGGTTGAAAAATCAAATATGTGTCCTTGGTTGCATGCTTAGGTCCCATGCAAGAAATGGGAATGAATTTCACACACCCTGCCACCGTCACTCGGCCGCATACATTGAGATACCTGGTTTTTAAATTCTAGTAAATCCAAAACTCGTCTGAAATTCATGAAACTTGGCATGCTATCATGGAGCGACATCAACATGCTGTGGTAATTTTTTTGTCCCATTTGGGGCAGGTTTGGGTATAAGCTTCTCACAAACCAGAGCTACTCACAAAAAGCGTGGTGGTTTCGGTAGGGAATGTGCCACCTTTGGGGACGAAACGCCTCTTATTGCTTTCAAAAAATTTCGAGTGTCAACATAGAACAACAAGAGTGTTGTGTTCAATTTTGGAATTTTTCGGGGTTCGTTTGGACATTTTTATACATTTACTGGGTTTTCCAGGCATTTTATGCGCATAATTCAAATTTGAGCTACATGCACATTCTCAAGTGCATACAAACTGGTTGAAAAATCAAATATGTGTCCTTGGTTGCATGCTTAGGTCCCATGCAAGAAATGGGAATGAAGGTCACACACCCTGCCACCGTCAGTCGGCCGCAAACATTGAGATACGTGGTTTTTAAATTCTAGTAAATCCAAAACTCGTCTGAAATTCATGAAACTTGGCATGCAATGATGGAGCGGCATCAACATCCGTGGTAAAATTTTTGTCCCATTTGCGGTAGGTTTGGGTATAAGCTTCTCAGAAACAAGAGCTTCTCAAAACAAGCATGATGGTTTCGGTAGGGAACGTGCCACCTTTAGGGACGAAACGATATCCGTTGCCTCTTATTTCTTTCAAAAAAAATTGAGTGTCAACATAGAACAATAGGAGTGTTGTGTTCAATTTTGCAATTTTTTTGGGGTTCGTTTGGACATTTTTATACATTAACTAGGTTTTCTAGGCGTTTTATGCGCATAATTCAAATTTGAACTACATGCACATTCTCCAGTGCATATAATCTGGTTGAAAAATCAAATATGTGTCCATGGTCCCATGCTTAGGTCCCATGCAATAAATGGGAATGAATTTCACACACCCTGCCACCGTCACTCGGCCGCAAACATTGAGATACCTGGTTTTTAAATTCTAGTAAATCCAAAACTCGTCTGAAATTCATGAAACTTGGCTCCTATCATGGAGCGGCATCAACATGTTGTGGTAAATTTTTTGTCCCATTTGGGGCAGGTTTGGGTATAAGCTTCTCACAAACCACAGCTTCTCACAAACCAGAGCTTCTCACAACAAGCGTGATGGTTTCGGTAGGGAACGTGCCACCTTTACGGACGAAACGATATCCGTTGCCTCTTATTGCTTTCAAAAAAATTCGAGTGTCAACATAGAACAACAGGAGTGTTGTGTTCAATTTTGGAATTTTTCAGGGTTCGTTTGGACATATTTATACACTAACTGGGTTTTCCAGGCATTTTATGCGCATAATTGAAATTTGAACTACATGCACATTCTCCAGTGCATATAAACTGGTTGAAAAATCAAATATGTGTCCTTGGTTGCATGCTTAGGTCCCACGCAAGAAATGGGAATGAATTTCACACACCCTGCCACCGTCACTCGGCCGCAAACATTGAGATACCTGGGTTTTAAGTTCTAGTAAATCCAAAACTCGTCTGAAATTCATGAAACTTGGCATGCCATCATGGAGCGACATCAACATGCCGTGGTAATTTTTTTGTCCCATTTGGGGCAGGTTTGGGTATAAGCTTCTCACAAACCAGAGCTTCTCAAAACAAGCGTGATGTTTTCGAAGGGAACGTGCCAGCTTTTGGGACGAAACGATATCCGTTGCCTCTTATTTCTTTCAAAAAAATTTGAGTGTCAACATAGAACAACAGGAGTGTTGTGTTCAATTTTGGAATTTTTTTCGGGTTCGTTTGGACATTTTTATACATTAACTAGGTTTTCCAGGCATTTTATGCGCATAATTCAAATTTGAACAACATGCACATTCTCCAGTGCATATAAACTGGTTGAAAAATCAAATATGTGTCCTTGGTTGCATGCTTAGGTCCCATGCAAGAAATGGGAATGAAGGTCACACACCCTGCCACCGTCAGTCGGCCGCAAACATTGAGATACGTGGTTTTTAAATTCTAGTAAATCCAAAACTCGTCTGAAATTCATGAAACTTGGCATGCTATGATGGAGCGGCATCAACATCCGTGGTAAATTTTTTGTCCCATTTGGGGCAGGTTTGGGTATAAGCTTCTCAGAAACAAGAGCTTCTCAAAACAAGCATGATGATTTCGGTAGGGAACGTGCCATCTTTAGGGACGAAACGATATCCGTTGCCTCTTATTTCTTTCAAAAAAAATTGAGTGTCAACATAGAACAATAGGAGTGTTGTGTTCAATTTTGCAATTTTTTTGGGGTTCGTTTGGACATTTTTATACATTAACTAGGTTTTCCAGGCATTTTATGCGCATAATTCAAATTTGAACTACATGCACATTCTCCAGTGCATATAATCTGGTTGAAAAATCAAATATGTGTCCATGGTTGCATGCTTAGGTCCCATGCAATAAATGGGAATGAATTTCACACACCCTGCCACCGTCACTCGGCCGCAAACATTGAGATACCTGGTTTTTAAATTCTAGTAAATCCAAAACTCGTCTGAAAATCATGAAACTTGGCTCCTATCATGGAGCGGCATCAACATGTTGTGGTAAATTTTTTGTCCCATTTCGGGCAGGTTTGGGTATAAGCTTCTCACAAACCAGAGCTTCTCACAACAAGCGTGATGGTTTCGGTAGGGAACGTGCCACCTTTACGGACGAAACGATATCCGTTGCCTCTTATTGCTTTCAAAAAAATTCGAGTGTCAACATAGAACAACAGGAGTGTTGTGTTCAATTTTGGAATTTTCAGGGTTCGTTTGGACATATTTATACACTAACTGGGTTTTCCAGGCATTTTATGCGCATAATTCAAATTTGAACTACATGCACATTCTCCAGTGCATATAAACTGGTTGAAAAATCAAATATGTGTCCTTGGTTGCATGCTTAGGTCCCATGCAAGAAATCGGAATGAATTTCACACACCCTGCCACCGTCACTCGGCCGCAAACATTGAGATACCTGGGTTTTAAGTTCTAGTAAATCCAAAACTCGTCTGAAATTCATGAAACTTGGCATGCCATCATGGAGCGACATCAACATGCCGTGGTAATTTTTTTGTCCCATTTGGGGCAGGTTTGGGTATAAGCTTCTCACAAACCAGAGCTTCTCAAAACAAGCGTGATGGTTTCGAAGGGAACGTGCCATCTTTAGGGACGAAACGATATCCGTTGCCTCTAATTTCTTTCAAAAAAAATTGAGTGTCAACATAGAACAATAGGAGTGTTGTGTTCAATTTTGCAATTTTTTTGGGGTTCGTTTAGACATTTTTATACATTAACTAGGTTTTCCAGGCATTTTATGCGCATAATTCAAATTTGAACTACATGCACATTCTCCAGTGCATATAATCTGGTTGAAAAATCAAATATGTGTCCATGGTTGCATGCTTAGGTCCCATGCAAGAAATGGGAATGAAGGTCACACACCCTGCCACCGTCAGTCGGCCGCAAACATTGAGATACGTGGTTTTTAAATTCTAGTAAATCCAAAACTCGTCTGAAATTCATGAAACTTGGCATGCTATGATGGAGCGGCATCAACATCCGTGGTAAAAAATTTGTCCCATTTGGGGCAGGTTTGGGTATAAGCTGCTCAGAAACAAGAGCTTCTCAAAACAAGCATGATGGTTTCGGTAGGGAACGTGCCACCTTTAGGGACGAAACGATATCCGTTGCCTCTTATTTCTTACAAAACAAATTGAGTGTCAACATAGAACAATAGGAGTGTTGTGTTCAATTTTGCAATTTTTTTGGGGTTCGTTTGGACATTTTTATACATTAACTAGGTTTTCCAGGCATTTTATGCGCATAATTCAAATTTGAACTACATGCACATTCTCCAGTGCATATAATCTGGTTGAAAAATCAAATATGTGTCCATGGTTGCATGCTTAGGTCCCATGCAATAAATGGGAATGAATTTCACACACCCTGCCACTGTCACTCGGCCGCAAACATTGAGATACCTGGTTTTTAAATTCTAGAAAATCAAAACTCGTCTGAAAATCATGAAACTTGGCTCCTATCATGGAGCGGCATCAACATGTTGTGGTAAATTTTTTGTCCCATTTGGGGCAGGTTTGGGTATAAGCTTCTCACAAACCAGAGCTTCTCACAACAAGCGTGATGGTTTCGGTAGGGAACGTGCCACCTTTACGGACGAAACGATATCCGTTGCCTCTTATTGCTTTCAAAAAAATTCGAGTGTCAACATAGAACAATAGGAGTGTTGTGTTCAATTTTGGAATTTTCAGGGTTCGTTTGGACATATTTATACACTAACTGGGTTTTCCAGGCATTTTATGCGCATAATTCAAATTTGAACTACATGCACATTCTCCAGTGCATATAAACTGGTTGAAAAATCAAATATGTGTCCTTGGTTGCATGCTTAGGTCCCATGCAAGAAATGGGAATGAATTTCACACACCCTGCCACCGTCACTCGGCCGCAAACATTGAGATACCTGGGTTTTAAGTTCTAGTAAATCCAAAACTCGTCTGAAATTCATGAAACTTGGCATGCCATCATGGAGCGACATCAACATGCCGTGGTAATTTTTTTGTCCCATTTGGGGCAGGTTTGGGTATAAGCTTCTCACAAACCAGAGCTTCTCAAAACAAGCGTGATGGTTTCGAAGGGAACGTGCCAGCTTTTGGGACGAAACGATATCCGTTGCCTCTTATTTCTTTCAAAAAAATTTGAGTGTCAACATAGAACAATAGGAGTGTTCTGTTCAATTTTGCAATTTTTTTGGGGTTCGTTTGGACATTTTTATACATTAACTAGGTTTTCCAGGCATTTTATGCGCATAATTTAAATTTGAACTACATGCACATTCTCCAGTGCATATAATCTGGTTGAAAAATCAAATATGTGTCCATGGTTGCATGCTTAGGTCCCGTGCAAGAAATGGGAATGAAGGTCACACACCCTGCCACCGTCAGTCGGCCGCAAACATTGAGATACGTGGTTTTTAAATTCTAGTAAATCCAAAACTCGTCTGAAATTCATGAAACTTGGCATGCTATGATGGAGCGGCATCAACATCCGTGGTAAAAATTTTGTCCCATTTGGGGCAGGTTTGGGTATAAGCTGCTCAGAAACAAGAGCTTCTCAAAACAAGCATGATGGTTTCGGTAGGGAACGTGCCACCTTTAGGGACGAAACGATATCCGTTGCCTCTTATTTCTTACAAAACAAATTGAGTGTCAACATAGAACAATAGGAGTGTTGTGTTCAATTTTGCAATTTTTTTGGGGTTCGTTTGGACATTTTTATACATTAACTAGGTTTTCCAGGCATTTTATGCGCATAATTCAAATTTGAACTACATGCACATTCTCCAGTGCATATAATCTGGTTGAAAAATCAAATATGTGTCCATGGTTGCATGCTTAGGTCCCATGCAATAAATGGGAATGAATTTCACACACCCTGCCACCGTCACTCGGCCGCAAACATTGAGATACCTGGTTTTTAAATTCTAGAAAATCAAAACTCGTCTGAAAATCATGAAACTTGGCTCCTATCATGGAGCGGCATCAACATGTTGTGGTAAATTTTTTGTCCCATTTGGGGCAGGTTTGGGTTTAAGCTTCTCACAAACCAGAGCTTCTCACAACAAGCGTGATGGTTTCGGTAGGGAACGTGCCACCTTTACGGACGAAACGATATCCGTTGCCTCTTATTGCTTTCAAAAAAATTCGAGTGTCAACATAGAACAATAAGAGTGTTGTGTTCAATTTTGGAATTTTCAGGGTTCGTTTGGACATATTTATACACTAACTGGGTTTTCCAGGCATTTTATGCGCATAATTCAAATTTGAACTACATGCACATTCTCCAGTGCATATAAACTGGTTGAAAAATCAAATATGTGTCCTTGGTTGCATGCTTAGGTCCCATGCAAGAAATGGGAATGAATTTCAGACACCCTGCCACCGTCACTCGGCCGCAAACATTGAGATACCTGGGTTTTAAGTTCTAGTAAATCCAAAACTCGTCTGAAATTCATGAAACTTGGCATGCCATCATGGAGCGACATCAACATGCCGTGGTAATTTTTTTGTCCCATTTGGGGCAGGTTTGGGTATAAGCTTCTCACAAACCAGAGCTTCTCAAAACAAGCGTGATGGTTTCGAAGGGAACGTGCCAGCTTTTGGGACGAAACGATATCCGTTGCCTCTTATTTCTTTCAAAAAAATTTGAGTGTCAACATAGAACAACAGGAGTGTTGTGTTCAATTTTGGAATTTTTTTGGGGTTCGTTTTCACATTTTTATACATTAACTAGGTTTTCCAGGCATTTTATGCGCATAATTCAAATTTGAACTACATGCACATTCTCCAGTGCATATAAACTGGTTGAAAAATCAAATATGTGTCCTTGGTTGCATGCTTAGGTCCCATGCAAGAAATGGGAATGAATTTCACACACCCTGCCACCGTCACTCGGCCGCATACATTGAGATACCTGGTTTTTAAATTCTAGTAAATCCAAAACTCGTCTGAAATTCATGAAACTTGGCATGCTATCATGGAGCGACATCAACATGCTGTGGTAATTTTTTTGTCCCATTTGGGGCAGGTTTGGGTATAAGCTTCTCACAAACCAGAGCTACTCACAAAAAGCGTGGTGGTTTCGGTAGGGAATGTGCCACCTTTGGGGACGAAACGCCTCTTATTGCTTTCAAAAAATTTCGAGTGTCAACATAGAACAACAGGAGTGTTGTGTTCAATTTTGGAATTTTTCGGGGTTCGTTTGGACATTTTTATACATTTACTGGGTTTTCTAGGCATTTTATGCGCATAATTCAAATTTGAGCTACATGCACATTCTCCAGTGCATACAAACTGGTTGAAAAATCAAATATGTGTCCTTGGTTGCATGCTTAGGTCCCATGCAAGAAATAGGAATGAAGGTCACACACCCTGCCACCGTCAGTCGGCCGCAAACATAGAGATACGTGGTTTTTAAATTCTAGTAAATCCAAAACAAGTCTGAAATTCATGAAACTTGGCATGCTATGATGGAGCGGCATCAACATCCGTGGTAAAAATTTTGTCCCATTTGGGGCAGGTTTGGGTATAAGCTGCTCAGAAACAAGAGCTTCTCAAAACAAGCATGATGGTTTCGGTAGGGAACGTGCCACCTTTAGGGACGAAACGATATCCGTTGCCTCTTATTTCTTTCAAAACAAATTGAGTGTCAACATAGAACAATAGGAGTGTTGTGTTCAATTTTGCAATTTTTTTGGGGTTCGTTTGGACATTTTTATACATTAACTAGGTTTTCCAGGCATTTTATGCGCATAATTCAAATTTGAACTACATGCACATTCGGAAGTGCATATAAACTGGTTGAAAAATCAAATATGTGTCCTTGGTTGCATGCTTAGGTCCCATGCAAAAAATGGGAATGAATTTCACACACCCTGCCACTATCACTCGGCCGCAAACATTGAGATACCTGGTTTTTAAATTCAAGTAAATCCAAAAATCGTCTGAAATTCATGAAACTTGGCATGCTATCATGGAGCGGCATCAACATGATGTTGTAAATTTTTTGTCCCATTTGGGGCAGGTTTGGCTATAAGCTTCTCACAAACCACAGCTTCTCAAAACAAGCGTGATGGTTTCGGTAGGGAACGTGCCTGCTTTTGGGACGAAACGATATCCGTTGCTTCTTATTTCTTTCAAAAAAATTTGAGTGTCAACATAGAACAACAGGAGTGTTGTGTTCAATTTTGGAATTTTTTTGGGGTTGGTTTGGACATTTTTTTACATTAACTAGGTTTTCCAGGCATTTTATGCGCATAATTCAAATTTGAACTACATGCACATTCTCCAGTGCATATAAACTGGTTGAAAAATCAAATATGTGTCCTTGGTTGCATGCTTAGGTCCCATGCAAAAAATGGGAATGAATTTCACACACCCTGCCACCGTCACTCGGCCGCATACATTGAGATACCTGGTTTTTAAATTCTAGTAAATCCAAAACTCGTCTGAAATTCATGAAACTTGGCATGCTATCATGGAGCGACATCAACATGCTGTGGTAATTTTTTTGTCCCATTTGGGGCAGGTTTGGGTATAAGCTTCTCACAAACCAGAGCTACTCACAAAAAACGTGGTGGTTTCGGTAGGGAATGTGCCACCTTTGGGGACGAAACGCCTCTTATTGCTTTCAAAATATTTCGAGTGTCAACATAGAACAACAGGAGTGTTGTGTTCAATTTTGGAATTTTTCGGGGTTCGTTTGGACATTTTTATACATTAACTGGGTTTTCCAGGCATTTTATGCGCATAATTCAAATTTGAACTACATGCACATTCTCCAGTGCATATAAACTGGTTGAAAAATCAAATATGTGTCCTTGGTTGCATGCTTAGGTCCCATGCAAGAAATGGGAATGAAGGTCACACATCCTGCCACCGTCAGTCGGCCGCAAACATTGAGATACATGGTTTTTAAATTCTAGTAAATCCAAAACTCGTCTAAAATTCATGAAACTTGGCATGCTATGATGGAGCGGCATCAACATCCGTGGTAAAAATTTTGTCCCATTTGGGGCAGGTTTGGGTATAAGCTTCTCAGAAACCACAGCTTCTCAAAACAAGCATGATGGTTTCGGTAGGGAACGTGCCACCTTTAGGGACGAAACGATATCCGTTGCCTCTTATTTCTTTCAAAAAAAATTGAGTGTCAACATAGAACAATAGGAGTGTTGTGTTCAATTTTGCAATTTTTTGGAGTTTGTTTGGACGTTTTTATACATTAACTAGGTTTTCCAGGCATTTTATGCGCATAATTCAAATTTGAACTACATGCACATTCTCTAGTGCATATAAACTGGTTGAAAAATCAAATATGTGTCCATGGTTGCATGCTTAGGTCCCATGTAAGAAATGGGAATGAATGTCACACACCCTGCCACCGTCAGTCGGCCGCAAACATTGAGATACCTGGTTTTTAAATTCTAGTAAATCCAAAACTCGGCTGAAATTCATGAAACATGGCATGCTATCATGGAGCGGCATCAACATGCCGTGGTAAATTGTTTGTCCCATTTGGGGCAGGTTTGGGTATAAGCTTCTCACAAACCAGAGCTTCTCACATCAAGCGTGATGGTTTCTGTAGGGAACGTACCACCTTTAGGGACGAAACGATATCCATTGCCTCTTATTGCTTTCAAAAAATTGCGAGTGTCAACATAGAACAACAGGAGTGTTGTGTTCAATTTTGGAATTTTTCGGGGTTCGTTTGGACATTTTTATACATTAACTGGGTTTTCCTCGCATTTTATGCGCATAATACAAATTTGAACTACATGCACATTCTCCAGTGCAAATAAACTGGTTGAAAAATCAAATATGTGTCCTTGGTTGCATGCTTAGGTCCCATGCAAGAAATGGGAATGAATTTCACACACCCTGCCACCGTCACTCGGCCGCAAACATTGAGATACCTGGTTTTTAAATTCCAGTAAATCCAAAACTCGTCTGAATTTCATGAAACTTGGCATGCTATCATGGAGCGGCATCAACATGCAGTGGTAAATTTTTTGTCCCATTTGGGGCAGGTTTGGGTATAAGCTTCTCACAAACCAGAGCTTCTCACAACAAGCGTGATGGTATCGGTAGGGAACGTGCCACCTTTACGGACAAAACGATATCCCTTTCCTCTTATTGCTTTCAAAAAAATTCTAGTGTCAACATAGAACAACAGGAGTGTTGTGTTCAATTTTGGAATTTTTTGGGGTTCGTTTGTACATTTTTATACATTAACTCGGTTTTCCACGCATTTTATGCGCATAATTCAAATTTGAACTACATGCACATTCTCTAGTGCATATAAACTGGTTGAAAAATCAAATATGTGTCCTTGGTTGCATGCTTAGGTCCCATGCAAGAAATGGGAATGAACTTCACACACCCTGCCACCGTCACTCGGCCGCAAACATTGAGATACCTGGATTTTAAATTCTAGTAAATCTAAAACTCGTTTGAAATTCATGAAACTTGGCATGCTAACATGGAGCGACATCAACATGCCGTGGTAATTTTTTTGTCCCATTTGGGGCAGGTTTGGGTATAAGCTTCTCACAAACCAGAGCTACTCACAACAAGCGTGATGGTTTCGGTAGGGAATGTGCCACCTTTGGGGACGAAACGCCTCTTATTGCTTTCTAAAATTTTCTAGTGTCAACATAGGACAACAGGAGTGTTGTGTTCAATTTTGGAATTGTTCGGGGTTCGTTTGGACATTTTTATACATTAACTGGGTTTTCCAAGCATTTTATGCGCATAATACAAATTTGACCTACATGCACATTCTCCATTGCATATAAACTGGTTGAAAAATCAAATATGTGTCCTTGGTTGCATGCTTAGGTCCCATGCAAGAAATGGGAATGAATTTCACACACCCTGCCACCGTCACTCGGCCGCAAACATAGAGATACCTGGTTTTTAAATTCTAGTAAATCCAAAACTCGTCTGAAATTCATGAAACTTGGCATGCTATCATGGAGCGGCATCAACATGCCGTGGTAATTTTTTTCCCATTTCGGGCAGGTTTGGGTATAAGCTTCTCACAAACCAGAGCTTCTCACAACAAGCGTGATGGTTTCGGTAGGGAACGTGCCGCCTCTAGGGACAAAACGATATCCGTTGCCTCTTATTACTTTCTGAATTTTTCGAGTGTCAACATAGAACAACAGGAGTGTTGTGTTCAATATTGGAATTTTTCGTGGTTCGTTTGTACATTTTTATACATTAACTGTGTTTTCCAGGCATTTTATGCGCATAATTCAAATTTGAACTACATGCACATTCTCCATTGCATATAAACTGGTTGAAAAATCAAATATGAGTCCTTGGTTGCATGCTTAGGTCCCATGCAAGAAATGGGAATGGATTTCACATACCCTGCCACCATCACTCGGTAGCAAACATTGAGATACCTGATTTTTAAATTCTAGTAAATCTAAAACTCGTTTGAAATTCATGAAACTTGGCATGCTATCATGGAGCGGCATCAACATGCCGTGGTAAATTTCATGTCCCATTTCGGGCAGGTTTGGGTATAAGCTTCTCACAGACCAGAGCTTCTGACAACAAGCGTGATGGTTTCGGTAGGGAACGTGCCGCCTTTAGGGACGAAACGATATCCGTTGCCTCTTATTACTTTCTGAATTTTTTGAGTGTCAACATAGAACAACAGGAGTGTTGTGTTCAATATTGGAATTTTTCGTGGTTGGTTTGGACATTTTTAGACATTAACTAGGTTTTCCAGGCATTTTATGCTCATAATTCAAATTTGAACTACATGCACATTCTCCAGTGCATATAAACTGGTTGAAAAATCAAATATGTGTCCTTGGTTGCATGCTTAGGTCCCATGCAAGAAATGGGAATGAATTTCACACACCCTGCCACCGTCACTCGGCTGCAAACATTGAGATACCTGGTTTTTAAATTCCAGTAAATCCAAAACTCGTTTGAATTTCATGAAACTTGGCATGCTATCATGGAGCGGCATCAACATGCAGTGGTAAAATTTTTGTCCCATTTGGGGCATGTTTGGGTATAAGCTTCTCACAAACCAGAGCTTCTCACAACAAGTGTGATGGTTTTGGTAGGGAACGTGCCACCATTACGGACAAAACGATATCCATTGCCTCTTATTGCTTTCAAAAAATTTCGAGTGTCAACATAGAACAACAGGAGTGTTGTGTTCAATTTTGGAATTTTTCGGGGTTCGTTTGGACATTTTTATACATTAACTGGGTTTTCCACGCATTTTATGCGCACAATTCAAATTTGAACTACATGCACATTCAAATTTTTGTCCCATTTGGGCTGGTTTGGGTACATTAACTGGGTATTCCAGGCATTTTATGCGCATAATTCAAATTTGAACTACATGCACATTCTCCAGTGTATATAAACTGGTTGAAAAATCAAATATGTGTCCTTGGTTGCATGCATAGGTCCCATGCAAGAAATGGGAATGAACTTCATACACCTGCCACAGTCACTCGACCGCAAACATTGAGATACCTGGTTTTTAAATTCTAGTTAATCCAAAATTAGTCTGAAATTCATGAAACTTGGCATGCTATGATGGAGCGACATCAACATGCCGTGGTAATATTTTTGTCCCATTTGGGGCAGGTTTGGGTATAAGCTTCTCACAAACCAGAGCTACTCACCACACGCGTGATGGTTTCAGTAGGGAACGTGCCACCTTTGGGGACGAAACACCTCTTATTGCTTTCTAAAATTTTCGAGTGTCAACATAGAACAACAGGAGTGTTGTGTTCAACTTTGAAATTGTTCGGGGTTCGTTTGGACATTTTTATACATTAACGGGGTTTTCCAAGCATTTTATGCGCATAATTCAAATTTGAACTACATGCACATTCTCCAGTGTATATAAACTGGTTGAAAAATCAAATATGTGTCCTTGGTTGCATGCATAGGTCCCATGCAAGAAATGGGAATGAACTTCATACACCTGCCACAGTCACTCGACCGCAAACATTGAGATACCTGGTTTTTAAATTCTAGTTAATCCAAAATTAGTCTGAAATTCATGAAACTTGGCATGCTATCATGGAGCGGCATCAACATGCCGTGGTAAATTTCATGTCCCATTTCGGGCAGGTTTGGGTATAAGCTTCTCACAGACCAGAGCTTCTCACAACAAGCGTGATGGTTTCGGTAGGGAACGTGCCGCCTTTAGGGACGAAACGATATCCGTTGCCTCTTATTACTTTCTGAATTTTTTGAGTGTCAACATAGAACAACAGGAGTGTTGTGTTCAATATTGGAATTTTTCGTGGTTGGTTTGGACATTTTTAGACATTAACTAGGTTTTCCAGGCATTTTATGCTCATAATTCAAATTTGAACTACATGCACATTCTCCAGTGCATATAAACTGGTTGAAAAATCAAATATGTGTCCTTGGTTGCATGCTTAGGTCCCATGCAAGAAATGGGAATGAATTTCACACACCCTGCCACCGTCACTCGGCTGCAAACATTGAGATACCTGGTTTTTAAATTCCAGTAAATCCAAAACTCGTTTGAATTTCATGAAACTTGGCATGCTATCATGGAGCGGCATCAACATGCAGTGGTAAATTTTTTGTCCCATTTGGGGCATGTTTGGGTATAAGCTTCTCACAAACCAGAGCTTCTCACAACAAGTGTGATGGTTTTGGTAGGGAACGTGCCACCATTACGGACAAAACGATATCCATTGCCTCTTATTGCTTTCAAAAAATTTCGAGTGTCAACATAGAACAACAGGAGTGTTGTGTTCAATTTTGGAATTTTCGGGGTTCGTTTGGACATTTTTATACATTAACTGGGTTTTCCACGCATTTTATGCGCACAATTCAAATTCGAACTACATGCACATTCAAATTTTTGTCCCATTTGGCCTGGTTTGGGTACATTAACTGGGTATTCCAGGCATTTTATGCGCATAATTCAAATTTGAACTACATGCACATTCTCCAGTGTATATAAACTGGTTGAAAAATCAAATATGTGTCCTTGGTTGCATGCATAGGTCCCATGCAAGAAATGGGAATGAACTTCATACACCTGCCACAGTCACTCGGCCGCAAACATTGAGATACCTGGTTTTTAAATTCTAGTTAATCCAAAATTAGTCTGAAATTCATGAAACTTGGCATGCTATGATGGAGCGACATCAACATGCCGTGGTAATATTTTTGTCCCATTTGGGGCAGGGTTGGGTATAAGCTTCTCACAAACCAGAGCTACTCACCACACGCGTGATGGTTTCAGTAGGGAACGTGCCACCTTTGGGGACGAAACACCTCTTATTGCTTTCTAAAATTTTCGAGTGTCAACTTTGAAATTGTTCGGGGTTCGTTTGGACATTTTTATACATTAACGGGGTTTTCCAAGCATTTTATGCGCATAATTCAAATTTGAACTACATGCACATTCTCCTGTGGATATAAACTGGTTGAAAAATCAAATATGTGTCCTTGGTTGCATGCTTAGGTCCCATGCAACAAATGGGAATGAATTTCACACACCCTGCCACCATCACTCGGCCACAAACATTGAGATACCTGGTTTTTAAATTCTAGTAAATCCCAAACTCGTCAAAAATCCATGAAACTTGGCATGCTATCATGGAGCGGCATCAACATGCCGTGGTAAAAATTTTGTCCCATTTGGGGCAGGTTTGGGTATAAGCTTCTCACAAACCAGAGCTTGTCACAACAAGTGTGATGGTTTCGGTAGGGAACGTGCCACCTTTAGGGACGAAACGATATCCGTTGCCTCTTATTTCTTTCAAAAAAAATCAGAGGGTCAACATAGAACAACATGGTTCGTTTGGACATTTTTATACATTAACTTGGTTTTCCAGGCATTTTATGCACATAATTCAAATTTGAACTACATGCACATTCTCAATTGTATCTAAACTGGTTGAAAAATCAAATATGTGTCCTTGGTTGCATGCTTAGGTCCCATGCAAGAAATGGGAATGAATTTCACATACCATGCCACCGTCAGTCGGCCGCAAACATTGAGATACTTGGTTTTTAAATTCTAGTAAATCCAAAACTCGTCTGAAATTCATGAAACTTGGCATGCTATCATGGAGCAGCATCAACATGCCGTGGTAATTTTTTGTCCCATTTCGGGCAGGTTTGGGTATAAGCTTCTCACAAACCAGAGCTTCTCACAACAAGCGTGATGGTTTCGGTAGGGAACGTGCCGCCTTTAGGGACAAAACGATATCCATTGCCTCTTATTACTTTCTGAATTTTTCGAGTGTCAACATAGAACAACAGGAGTGTTGTGTTCAATATTGGAATTTTTGGGGTTCGTTTGGATATTTTTATACATTAACTGGGTTTTCTAGGCATTTTATGCGCATAATTCAAATTTGAACTACATGCACATTCTCCTGTGCATATAAACTGGTTGAAAAATCAAATATGTGTCCTTGGTTGCATGCTTAGGTCCCATGCAAGAAATGGGAATGAATTTCACACACCCTGCCACGGTCACTCGGCCGCAAACATTGAGATACCTGGTTTTTATCTTCTAGTAAATGCAAAACTCGTCTGGAATTCATGAAACTTGGCATGCTATCATGGAGCGGCATCAACATGCCGTGGTAAATTTTTTGTCCCATTTGGGGCAGGTTTGGGTATAAGCTTCTCATAAACCAGAGCTTCTCACAACAAGCGTGATGGTTTTGGTAGGGCAGGTGCCACCTTTACGGACGAAACGATATCCGTTGCCTCTTATTGCTTTCAATAAATTTCGAGTATCAACATAGAACAACAGGAGTTTTGTGTTCAATTTTGGAATTTTTCGGGGTTCCTTTGAACATTTTTATACATTAACTAGGCTTTCCATGCATTTTATGCGCATAATTCAAATTTGAACTACATGCACATTCTCCAGTGCATATAAACTGGTTGAAAAATCAAATATGTGTCCTTGGTTGCATGCTTAGGTCCCATGCAAGAAATGGGAATGAATTTCACACACCCTGCCACCGTCACTCGGCCGCAAACATTGAGAGTCCTGGGTTTTAAATTCTAGTAAATCCAAAACTCGTCTGAAATTCATGAAACTTGGCATGCTATCATGGAGCGACATCAACATGCCGTGGTAATTTTTTTGTCCCATTTGGGGCAGGTTTGGGTATAAGCTTCTCACAAACTAGAGCTACTCACAACAAGCGTGATGGTTTCGGTAGGGAACGTGCCACGTTTGGGGACGAAACGCCTCTTTTTGCTTTCAAAATTTTTCGAGTGTCAACATAGAACAACAGGAGTGTTGTATTCAAATTTGGAATTTTTGGGGGTTCGTTTGGACATTTTTATACATTAACTGGGTTTTCCAGGCATTTTATGCGCATAATTCAAATTTGAACTACATGCACATTCTCAAGTGCATATAAACTGGTTGAAACTTCAAATATGTGTCCTCGGTTGCATGCTTAGGTCCCATGCAAGAAATGGGAATGAATTTCACACACCCTGCCACCGTCACTCGGCCGCAAACATTGAGATTCCTGGGTTTTAAATTCTAGTAAATCCAAAACTCATCTGAAATTCATGAAACTTGGCATGCTATCATGGAGCGACATCAACATGCCGTGGTAATTTTTTTGTCCCATGTGGGGCAGGTTTGGGTATAAGCTTCTCACAAACTAGAGCTACTCACAACAAGCGTGATGGTTTCGGTAGGGAACGTGCAACGTTTGGGAAGAAACGCCTCTTTTTGCTTTCAAAATTTTTCGAGTGTCAACATAGAACAACAGGAGTGTTGTATTCAAATTTGGAATTTTTCGCACTTCATTTGGACATTTTTATACATGAACTGGGTTTTCCAGGCATTTTATGCGCATAATTCAAATTTGAACTACATGCACATTCTCAAGTGCATATAAACTGGTTGAAAAATCACATATGTGTCCTTGGTTGCATGCTTAGGTCCCATGCAAGAAATGGGAATGAATTTCACACGCCCTGCCACCGTCACTCGGCCGCAAACATTGAGATACTTGGTTTTTAAATTCTAGTAAATCCAAAACTCGTCTGAAATTCATGAAACTTGGCATGCTATCATGGAGCGGCATCAACATGCCGTGGTAAATTTTTTGTCCCATTTCGGGCAGGTTTGGGTATAAGCTTCTCACAAACCAGAGCTTCTCACAACAAGCGTGATGGTTTCGGTAGGGAACGTGCCGCCTTTAGGGACAAAACGATATCCGTTGCCTCTTATTACTTTCTGATTTTTTCGAGTGTCAACATAGAACAACAGGAGTGTTGTGTTCAATATTGGAATTTTTGGGGTTCGTTTGGATATTTTTATACATTAACTGGGTCTTCCAGGAATTTTATGCGCATAATTCAAATTTGAACTACATGCACATTCTCCTGTGCATATAAACAGGTTGAAAAATCAAATATGTGTCCTTGGTTGCATGCTTAGGTCCCATGCAAGAAATGGGAATGAATTTCACACACCCTGCCACGGTCACTCGGCCGCAAACATTGAGATACCTGGTTTTTATCTTCTAGTAAATGCAAAACTCGTCTGAAATTCATGAAACTTGGCATGCTATCATGGAGCGACATCAACATGCTGTGGTAATTTTTTTGTCCCATTTGGGGCAGGTTTGGGTATAAGCTTCTCACAAACTAGAGCTACTCACAACAAGCGTGATGGTTTCGGTTGGGAACGTGCCACGTTTGGGACGAAACGCCTCTTTTTGCTTTCAAAATTTTTCGAGTGTCAACATTGAACAACAGGAGTGTTGTATTCAAATTTGGAATTTTTCGCACTTCATTTGGACATGTTTATACATTAACTGGGTTTTCCAGGCATTTTATGCGCATAATTCAAATTTGAACTACATGCACATTCTCAAGTGCATATAAACTGGTTGAAAAATCAAATATGTGTCCTCGGTTGCATGCTTAGGTCCCATGCAAGAAATGGGAATGAATTTTTCACACCCTGCCACCGTCACTCGGCCGCAAACATTGAGATTCCTGGGTTTTAAATTCTAGTAAATCCAAAACTCGTCTGAAATTCATGAAACTTGGCATGCTATCATGGAGCGACATCAACATGCCCTGGTAATTTTTTTGTCCCATTTGGGGCAGGTTTGGATATAAGCTTCTCACAAACTAGAGCTACTCACAACAAGCGTGATGGTTTCGGTAGGGAACGTGCCATGTTTGGGGACGAAACGCCTCTTTTTGCTTTCAAAAATTTTCGAGTGTCAACATAGAACAACAGGAGTGTTGTATTCAAATTTGGAATTTTTCGGGGTTCGTTTGGCCATTTTTATACATTAACTGGGTTTTCCACGCATTTTATGCGCATAATTCAAATTTGAACTACATGCACATTCTCCAGTGCATATAAACTGGTTGAATAATCACATATGTGTCCTTGGTTGCATGCTTAGGTCCCATGCAAGAAATGGGAATGAATTTCACACACCATGCCACTGTCACTCGGCCGCAAACATTGAGATACTTGGTTTTTAAATTCTAGTAAATCCAAAATGCGTCTGAAATTCATGAAACTTGGCATGCTATCATGGAGCGGCAT
Organism: Triticum aestivum; assembly: GCF_018294505.1. NCBI lineage: Eukaryota > Viridiplantae > Streptophyta > Magnoliopsida > Poales > Poaceae > Triticum > Triticum aestivum. Next base: position 161,394,495 of record NC_057796.1, on the reverse strand, counting down.
CAAAATGCCGTGGTAAATTTTTTGTCCCATTTCAGGCAGGTTTGGGTATAAGCTTCTCATAAACCAGAGCTTCTCACAACAAGCGTGATGGTTTCGGTAGGGCAGGTGCCACCTTTACGGACGAAACGATATTCGTTGCCTCTTATTGCTTTCAATAAATTTCGAGTGTCAACATAGAACAACAGGAGTGTTGTGTTCAATTTTGGAATTTTTCGGGGTTCCTTTGAACATTTTTATACATTAACTGGGCTTTCCATGCATTTTATGCGCATAATTCAAATTTGAACTACATGCACATTCTCCAGTGCATATAAGCTGGTTGAAAAATCAAATATGTGTCCTTGGTTGCATGCTTAGGTCCCATGCAAGAAATGGGAATGAATTTCACACACCCTGCCACCGTCACTCGGCCGCAAACATTGAGAGTCCTGGGTTTTAAATTCTAGTAAATCCAAAACTCGTCTGAAATTCATGAAACTTGGCATGCTATCATGGAGCGGCATCAACATGCCGTGGTAAATTTTTTGTCCCATTTCGGGCAGGTTTGGGTATAAGCTTCTCACAAACCAGAGCTTCTCACAACAAGCGTGATGGTTTCGGTAGGGAACGTGCCGCCTTTAGGGACAAAATGATATCCATTGCCTCTTATTACTTTCTGAATTTTTCGAGTGTCAACATAGAACAACAGGAGTGTTGTGTTCAATATTGGAATTTTTCGGGGTTCGTTTGGACATTTTTATACATTAACTGGGTTTTCCAGTCATTTTATGCGCATAATTCAAATTTGAACAACATGCACATTCTCCTTTGCATATAAAACGGTTGAAAAATAACATATGTGTCCTTGGTTGCATGCTTAGGTCCCATGCAAGAAATGGGAATGAATTTCACACACCCTGCCACCGTCACTCTGCCGCAAACATTGAGATTCCTGGGTTTTAAATTCTAGTAAATCCAAAACTGGTCTGAAATTCATGAAACTTGGCATGCTATCATGGAGCGACATCAACATGCCGTGGTAATTTTTTGTCCCATTTGGGGCAGGTTTGGGTATAAGCTTCTCACAAACTAGAGCTTCTCGCAACAAGCGTGATGGTTTCGGTAGGGAACGTGCCACGTTTGGGGACGAAACGCCTCTTTTTGCTTTCAAAAATTTTCGAGTGTCAACATAGAACAACAGGAGTGTTGTATTCAAATTTGGAATTTTTCGGGGTTCGTTTGGACATTTTTATACATTAACTGGGTTTTCCAGGCATTTTATGCGCATAATTCAAATTTTAACTACATGCACATTCTCAACTGCATATAAACTGGTTGAAAAATCAAATATGTGTCCTTGGTTGCATGCTTAGGTCCCATGCAAGAAATGGGAATGAATTTCACACACCCTGCCACCGTCACTCGACCGCAAACATTGAGATACTTGGTTTTTAAATTCTAGTAAATCCAAAACTCGTCTGAAATTCATGAAATTTGGCATGCTATCATGGAGCGGCATCAACATGCCGTGGTAAATTTTTTGTGCCATTTTGGGCAGGTTTCGGTATAAGCTTCTCACAAACCAGAGCTTCTCACAACAAGCGTGATGGTTTCGGTAGGGAATGTGCCACCTTTAAGGACAAAACGATTTCCGTTGCATCTTATTACTTTCTGAATTTTTCGAGTGTCAACATAGAACAAACAGGAGTGTTGTGTTCAATATTGGAATTTTTCGGGGTTCGTTTGGAAATTTTTATACATTAACTGGGTTTCCAGGCATTTTATGTGCATAATTCAAATTTGAACTACATGCACATTGTCCTGTGCATATAAAATCGTTGAAAAATCAAATATGTGTACTTGGTTGCATGCTTAGGTCCCATGCAAGAAATGGGAATGAATTTCACACACCCTGCCACCGTCACTCGGCCGCAAACCTTGAGATTCCTGGGTTTGAAATTCTAGTAAATCCAAAACTCGTCTGAAATTCATGAAACTTTGCATGCTATCATGGAGCGACATCAACATGCCGAGGTAATTTTTTTGTCCCATTTGGGGCAGGTTTGGGTATAAGCTTCTCACAAACTAGAGCTTCTCACAACAAGCGTGATGGTTTCGGTAGGGAACGTGCCACGTTTGGGGACGAAACGCCTCTTTTTGCTTTCAAAATTTTTTGAGTGTCAACATAGAACAACAGGAGTGTTGTATTTAAATTTGGAATTTTTCGGGGTTCGTTTGGACATTTTTATACATTAACTGGGTTTTCCAGGCATTTTATGCGCATAATTCAAATTTGAACTACATGCACATTCTCCAGTGCATATAAACTGGTTGAAAAATCAAATATGTGTCCTTGGTTGCATGCTTAGGTCCCATGTAAGAAATGGGAATGAATTTCACACACCCTGCCACCGTCACTCGGCCGCAAACATTGAGATACTTGGTTTTTAAATTCTAGTAAATCCAAAACTCGTCTGAAATTCATGAAACTTGGCATGCTATCATGGAGCGGCATCAACATGCCGTGGAAAATTTTTTGTCCCATTTCGGGCAGGTTTGGGTATAAGCTTCTCACAAACCAGAGCTTCTCACAACAAGCGTGATGGTTTCGGTAGGGAACTTGCCGCCTTTAGGAACAAAACGATATCCGTTGCCTCTTATTACTTTCTGAATTTTTCGAGTGTCAACATAGAACAACAGGAGTGTTGTGTTCAATATTGGAATTTTTCGGGGTTCGTTTGGACATTTTTATACATTAACTGGGTTTTCCAGGCATTTTATGCGTATAATTCAAATTTGAACTACCTGCACATTCTCCTGCGCATATAAAATGGTTGAAAAATCAAATATGTGTCCTCGGTTGCATGCTTAGGTCCCACGCAAGAAATGGGAATGAATTTCACACACCCTGCCACCGTCACTCGGCCGCAAAACATTGAGATTCCTTGGTTTTAAATTCTAGTAAATCCAAAACTCGTCTGAAATTCATGAAACTTGGCATGCTATCATGGAGCGACATCAACATGCCGTGGTAATTTTTTGTCCCATTTGGGGCAGGTTTGGGTATAAGCTTCTCACAAACTAGAGCTTCTCACAACAAGCGTTATGGTTTCGGTAGGGAACGTGCCACGTTTGGGAATGAAACGCCTCTTTTTGCTTTCAAAAATTTTCGAGTGTCAACATAGAACAACAGGAGTGTTGTATTTAAATTTGGAATTTTTCGGGGTTCGTTTGGACATTTTTATACATTAACTGGGTTTTCCAGACATTTTATGCGCATAATTCAAATTTGAACTACATGCACATTCTCCAGTGCATATAAACTGGTTGAAAAATCAAATATGTGTCCTTGGTTGCTTGCTTAGGTCCCATGCAAGAAATGGGAATGAATTTCACACACCCTGCCACCGTCACTCGGCCACAAACATTGAGATACTTGGTTTTTAAATTCTAGTAAATCCAAAACTCGTCTGAAATTCATGAAACTTGGCATGCTATCATGGAGCGGCATCAACATGCCGTGGTAAAATTTTTGTCCCATTTCGGGCAGGTTTGGGTATAAGCTTCTCACAAACCAGAGCTTCTCACAACAAGCGTGATGGTTTCGGTAGGGAACGTGCCGCCTTTAGGGACAAAACGATATCCGTTGCCTCTTTACTTTCTGAATTTTTTGAGTGTCAACATAGAACAACAGGAGTGTTGTGTTCAATATTGGAATTTTTCGGGGTTCGTTTGGACATTTTTATACATTAACTGGGTTTTCCAGGCATTTTATGCGTATAATTCAAATTTGAACTACCTGCACATTCTCCTGCGCATATAAAATGGTTGAAAAATCAAATATGTGTCCTTGGTTGCATGCTTAGGTCCCACGCAAGAAATGGGAATGAATTTCACACACCCTGCCACCGTCACTCGGCCGCAAAACATTGAGATTCCTTGGTTTTAAATTCTAGTAAATCCAAAACTCGTCTGAAATTCATGAAACTTGGCATGCTATCATGGAGCGACATCAACATGCCGTGGTAATTTTTTGTCCCATTTGGGGCAGGTTTGGGTATAAGCTTCTCACAAACTAGAGCTTCTCACAACAAGCGTTATGGTCTCGGTAGGGAACGTGCCACGTTTGGGGACGAAACGCCTCTTTTTGCTTTCAAAAATTTTCGAGTGTCAACATAGAACAACAGGAGTGTTGTATTCAAATTTGGAATTTTTCGGGGTTCGTTTGGACATTTTTATACATTAACTGGGTTTTCCAGACATTTTATGCGCATAATTCAAATTTGAACTACATGCACATTCTCCTGTGCATATAAAATGGTTGAAAAATCAAATATGTGTCCTTGGTTGCATGCTTAGGTCCCACGCAAGAAATGGGAATGAATTTCACACACCCTGCCACCGTCACTCGGCCACAAACATTAAGATACTTGGTTTTTAAATTCTAGTAAATCCAAAACTCGTCTGAAATTCATGAAACTTGGCATGCTATCATGGAGCGGCATCAACATGCCGTGGTAAAATTTTTGTCCCATTTCGGGCAGGTTTGGGTATAAGCTTCTCACAAACCAGAGCTTCTCACAACAAGCGTGATGGTTTCGGTAGGGAACGTGCCGCCTTTAGGGACAAAACGTTATCCGTTGCCTCTTATTACTTTCTGAATTTTTCGAGTGTCAACATAGAACAACAGGAGTGTTGTGTTCAATATTGGAATTTTTCGGGGTTTGTTTGGACATTTTTATACATTAACTGGGTTTTCCAGGCATTTTATGCGCACAATTCAAATTTGAACTACATGCACATTCTCCTGTGCATACAAACTGGTTGAAAAATCAAATATGTGTCCTTGGTTGCATGCTTAGGTCCCATGCAAGAAATGGGAATGAATTTCACACACCCTGCCACCATCTCTCGGCCGCAAACATTGAGATGCCTGGGTTTTAAATTCTAGTAAATCCAAAACTCGTCTGAAATTCATGAAACTTGGCATGCTATAATGGAGCGGCATCAACAGGTCGTGGTAAATTTTTTGTCCCATTTGGGGCAGGTTTGGGTATAAGCTTCTCACAAACCAGAGCTTCTCACAACAAGCGTGATGGTTTCGGTAGGGAACGTGCCGCCTTTAGGGACAAAACGATATCCGTTGCCTCTTATTACTTTCTGAATTTTTCGAGTGTCAACATAGAACAACAGGAGTGTTGTGTTCAATATTGGAATTTTTCGGGGTTCGTTTGGACATTTTTATACATTAACTGGGTTTTCCAGGCATTTTATGCGCATAATTCAAATTTGAACTACATGCACATTCTCCTGTGCATATAAAATGGTTCAAAAATCAAATATGTGTCCTTGGTTGCATGCTTAGGTCCCATGCAAGAAATGGGAATGAATTTCACACACCCTGCCACCATCACTCGGTCGCAAAACATTGAGATTCCTGGGTTTTAAATTCTAGTAAGTCCAAAACTCGTTTGAAATTCATGAAACTTGGCATGCTATCATGGAGCGGCATCAACATGCCGTGGTAATTTTTTTGTCCCATTTCGGGCAGGTTTGGGTATAAGCTTCTCACAAACCAGAGCTTCTCACAACAAGCGTGATGGTTTCGGTAGGGAACGTGCCGCCTTTAGGGACAAAACGATATCCGTTGCCTCTTATTACTTTCTGAATTTTTCGAGTGTCAACATAGAACAACATGAGTGTTGTGTTCAATATTGGAATTTTTGGGGTTCGTTTGGACATTTTTATAGATTAACTGGGTTTTCCAGGCATTTTATGCGCATAATTCAAATTTGAACTACATGCACATTCTCCTGTGCATATAAAATGGTTGAAAAATCAAATATGTGTCCTTGGTTGCATGCTTAGGTCCCATGCAAGAAATGGGAATGAATTTCACACACCCTGCCACCGTCACTCGGCCGCAAAACATTGAGATTCCTTGGTTTTAAATTCTAGTAAATCCAAAACTCGTCTGAAATTCATGAAACTTGGCATGCTATAATGGAGCGACATCAACATGCTGTGGTAATTTTTTTGTCCCATTTGGGGCAGGTTTGGGTATAAGCTTCTCACAAACTAGAGCTTCTCACAACAAGCGTGATGGTTTCGGTAGGGAACGTGGCACGTTTGGGGACGAAACGCCTCTTTTTGCTTTCAAAATTTTTCGAGTGTCAACATAGAACAACAGGAGTGTTGTATTCAAATTTGTAATTTTTCAGGGTTCGTTTGGACATTTTTATACATTAACTGGGTTTTCCAGGCATTTTATGCGCATAATTCAAATTTGAACTACATGCACATTCTCCAGTGCATATAAACTGGTTGAAAAATCAAATATGTGTCCTTGGTTGCATGCTTAGGTCCCACGCAAGAAATGGGAATGAATTTCACACACCCTGCCACCGTCACTCGGCCACAAACATTGAGAGACTTGGTTTTTAAATTCTAGTAAATCCAAAACTCGTCTGAAATTCATGAAACTTGGCATGCTATCATGGAGCGGCATCAACATGCCGTGGTAAACTTTTTGTCCCATTTCGGGCAGGTTTGGGTATAAGCTTCTCACAAACCAGAGCTTCTCACAACAAGCGTGATGGTTTCGGTAGGGAACGTGCCGCCTTTAGGGACAAAACGATATCCGTTGCCTCTTATTACTTTCTTAATTTTTCGAGTGTCAACATAGAACAACAGGAGTGTTGTGTTCAATATTGGAATTTTTCGGGGTTCGTTTGGACATTTTTATACATTAACTGGGTTTTCCAGGCATTTTATGCGCATAATTCAAATTTGAACTACATGCACATTCTCCTGTGCATACAAACTGGTTGAAAAATCAAATATGTGTCCTTGGTTGCATGCTTAGGTCCCATGCAAGAAATGGGAATGAATTTCACACACCCTGCCACCGTCACTCGGCCGCAAACATTGAGATGCCTGGGTTTTAAATTCTAGTAAATCCAAAACTCGTCTGAAATTCATGAAACTTGGCATGCTATCATGGAGCGGCATCAACAGGCCGTGGTAAATTTTTTGTCCCATTTCGGGCAGGTTTGGGTATAAGCTTCTCACAAACCAGAGCTTCTCACAACAAGCGTGATGATTTCGGTAGGGAACGTGCCGCCTTTAGGGACAAAATGATATCCGTTGCCTCTTATTACTTTCTGAATTTTTCGAGTGTCAACATAGAACAACAGGAGTGTTGTGTTCAATATTGGAATTTTTCGGGGTTCGTTTGGACATTTTTATACATTAACTGGGTTTTCCAGGCATTTTATGCGCATAATTCAAATTTGAACTACATGCACATTCTCCTGTGCATATAAAATGGTTGAAAAATCAAATATGTGTCCTTGGTTGCATGCTTAGGTCCCATGCAAGAAATGGGAATGAATTTCACACACCCTGCCACCGTCACTCGGCCGCAAAACATTGAGATTCCTGGGTTTTAAATTCTAGTAAATCCAAAACTCGTTTGAAATTCATGAAACTTGGCATGCTATAATGGAGCGACATGAACATGCTGTGGTAATTTTTTTGTCCCATTTGGGGCAGGCTTGGGTATAAGCTTCTCACAAACTAGAGCTTCTCACAACAAGCGTGATGGTTTCGGTAGGGAACATGCCACGTTTGGGGACGAAACGCCTCTTTTTGCTTTCAAAAATTTTCGAGTGTCAACATAGAACAACAGGAGTGTTGTATTCAAATTTGTAATTTTTCAGGGTTCGTTTGGACATTTTTATACATTAACTGGGTTTTCCAGGCATTTTATGTGCATAACTCAAATTTGAACTACATGCACATTCTCCAGTGCATATAAACTGGTTGAAAAATCAAATATGTGTCCTTGGTTGCATGCTTAGGTCCCACGCAAGAAATGGGAATGAATTTCACACACCCTGCCACCGTCACTCGGCCACAAACATTGAGATACTTGGTTTTTAAATTCTAGTAAATCCAAAACTCGTCTGAAATTCATGAAACTTGGCATGCTATCATGGAGCGGCATCAACATGCCGTGGTAAAATTTTTGTCCCATTTCGGGCAGGTTTGGGTATAAGCTTCTCACAAACCAGAGCTTCTCACAACAAGCGTGATGGTTTCGGTAGGGAACGTGCCGCCTTTAGGGACAAAACGTTATCCGTTGCCTCTTATTACTTTCTGAATTTTTCGAGTGTCAACATAGAACAACAGGAGTGTTGTGTTCAATATTGGAATTTTTCGGGGTTTGTTTGGACATTTTTATACATTAACTGGGTTTTCCAGGCATTTTATGCGCACAATTCAAATTTGAACTACATGCACATTCTCCTGTGCATACAAACTGGTTGAAAAATCAAATATGTGTCCTTGGTTGCATGCTTAGGTCCCATGCAAGAAATGGGAATGAATTTCACACACCCTGCCACCGTCACTCGGCCGCAAACATTGAGATGCCTGGGTTTTAAATTCTAGTAAATCCAAAACTCGTCTGAAATTCATGAAACTTGGCATGCTATAATGGAGCGGCATCAACAGGTCGTGGTAAATTTTTTGTCCCATTTGGGGCAGGTTTGGGTATAAGCTTCTCACAAACCAGAGCTTCTCACAACAAGCGTGATGGTTTCGGTAGGGAACGTGCCGCCTTTAGGGACAAAACGATATCCGTTGCCTCTTATTACTTTCTGAATTTTTCGAGTGTCAACATAGAACAACAGGAGTGTTGTGTTCAATATTGGAATTTTTCGGGGTTCGTTTGGACATTTTTATACATTAACAGGGTTTTCCAGGCATTTTATGCGCATAATTCAAATTTGAACTACATGCACATTCTCCTGTGCATATAAAATGGTTCAAAAATCAAATATGTGTCCTTGGTTGCATGCTTAGGTCCCATGCAAGAAATGGGAATGAATTTCACACACCCTGCCACCATCACTCGGTCGCAAAACATTGAGATTCCTGGGTTTTAAATTCTAGTAAGTCCAAAACTCGTTTGAAATTCATGAAACTTGGCATGCTATCATGGAGCGGCATCAACATGCCGTGGTAATTTTTTTGTCCCATTTCGGGCAGGTTTGGGTATAAGCTTCTCACAAACCAGAGCTTCTCACAACAAGCGTGATGGTTTCGGTAGGGAACGTGCCGCCTTTAGGGACAAAACGATATCCGTTGCCTCTTATTACTTTCTGAATTTTTCGAGTGTCAACATAGAACAACATGAGTGTTGTGTTCAATATTGGAATTTTTCGGGGTTCGTTTGGACATTTTTATAGATTAACTGGGTTTTCCAGGCATTTTATGCGCATAATTCAAATTTGAACTACATGCACATTCTCCTGTGCATATAAAATGGTTGAAAAATCAAATATGTGTCCTTGGTTGCATGCTTAGGTCCCATGCAAGAAATGGGAATGAATTTCACACACCCTGCCACCGTCACTCGGCCGCAAAACATTGAGATTCCTGGGTTTTAAATTCTAGTAAATCCAAAACTCGTCTGAAATTCATGAAACTTGGCATGCTATAATGGAGCGACATCAACATGCTGTGGTAATTTTTTTGTCCCATTTGGGGCAGGTTTGGGTATAAGCTTCTCACAAACTAGAGCTTCTCACAACAAGCGTGATGGTTTCGGTAGGGAACGTGGCACGTTTGGGGACGAAACGCCTCTTTTTGCTTTAAAAATTTTTCGAGTGTCAACATAGAACAACAGGAGTGTTGTATTCAAATTTGTAATTTTTCAGGGTTCGTTTGGACATTTTTATACATTAACTGGGTTTTCCAGGCATTTTATGCGCATAATTCAAATTTGAACTACATGCACATTCTCTAGTGCATATAAACTGGTTGAAAAATCAAATATGTGTCCTTGGTTGCATGCTTAGGTCCCACGCAAGAAATGGGAATGAATTTCACACACCCTGCCACCGTCACTCGGCCACAAACATTGAGAGACTTGGTTTTTAAATTCTAGTAAATCCAAAACTCGTCTGAAATTCATGAAACTTGGCATGCTATCATGGAGCGGCATCAACATGCCGTGGTAAACTTTTTGTCCCATTTCGGGCAGGTTTGGGTATAAGCTTCTCACAAACCAGAGCTTCTCACAACAAGCGTGATGGTTTCGGTAGGGAACGTGCCGCCTTTAGGGACAAAACGATATCCGTTGCCTCTTATTACTTTCTTAATTTTTCGAGTGTCAACATAGAACAACAGGAGTGTTGTGTTCAATATTGGAATTTTTCGGGGTTCGTTTGGACATTTTTATACATTAACTGGGTTTTCCAGGCATTTTATGCGCATAATTCAAATTTGAACTACATGCACATTCTCCTGTGCATACAAACTGGTTGAAAAATCAAATATGTGTCCTTGGTTGCATGCTTAGGTCCCATGCAAGAAATGGGAATGAATTTCACACACCCTGCCACCGTCACTCGGCCGCAAACATTGAGATGCCTGGGTTTTAAATTCTAGTAAATCCAAAACTCGTCTGAAATTCATGAAACTTGGCATGCTATCATGGAGCGGCATCAACAGGCCGTGGTAAATTTTTTGTCCCATTTCGGGCAGGTTTGGGTATAAGCTTCTCACAAACCAGAGCTTCTCACAACAAGCGTGATGATTTCGGTAGGGAACGTGCCGCCTTTAGGGACAAAACGATATCCGTTGCCTCTTATTACTTTCTGAATTTTTCGAGTGTCAACATAGAACAACAGGAGTGTTGTGTTCAATATTGGAATTTTTCGGGGTTCGTTTGGACATTTTTATACATTAACTGGGTTTTCCAGGCATTTTATGCGCATAATTCAAATTTGAACTACATGCACATTCTCCTGTGCATATAAAATGGTTGAAAAATCAAATATGTGTCCTTGGTTGCATGCTTAGGTCCCATGCAAGAAATGGGAATGAATTTCACACACCCTGCCACCGTCACTCGGCCGCAAAACATTGAGATTCCTGGGTTTTAAATTCTAGTAAATCCAAAACTCGTTTGAAATTCATGAAACTTGGCATGCTATAATGGAGCGACATGAACATGCTGTGGTAATTTTTTTGTCCCATTTGGGGCAGGCTTGGGTATAAGCTTCTCACAAACTAGAGCTTCTCACAACAAGCGTGATGGTTTCGGTAGGGAACGTGCCACGTTTGGGGACGAAACGCCTCTTTTTGCTTTCAAAAATTTTCGAGTGTCAACATAGAACAACAGGAGTGTTGTATTCAAATTTGGAATTTTTCGGGGTTCGTTTGGACATTTTTATACATTAACTGGGTTTTCCAGGCTTTTTATGCGCATAATTCAAATTTGAACTACATGCACATTCTCTAGTGCATATAAACTGGTTGAAAAATAAAATATGTGTCCTTGGTTGCATGCTTAGGTCCCATGCAAGAAATGGGAATGAATTTCACACACCCTGCCACCGTCAGTCGGCCACAAACATTGAGATACTTGGTTTTTAAATTCGATTAAATCCAAAACTCGTCTGAAATTCATGAAACTTGGCATGCTATCATGGAGCGGCATCAAGATGCCATGGTAAATTTTTGTCCCATTTCGGGCAGGTTTGGGTATAAGCTTCTCACAAACCAGAGCTTCTTACAACAAGCGTGATGGTTTCGGTAGGGAACGTGCCGCCTTTACGGACAAAACGATATCCGTTGCCTCTTATTACTTTCTGAATTTTTCGAGTGTCAACATAGAACAACAGGAGTATTGTGTTCAATATTGGAATTTTTCGGGGTTCATTTGGACATTTTTATACATTAACTGGGTTTTCCAGGCATTTTATGCGCATAATTCAAATTTGAACTACATGCACATTCTCCTGTGCATATAAACTGGTTGAAAACTCAAATATGTGTCCTTGGTTGCATGCTTAGGTCCCATGCAAGAAATGGGAATGAATTTCACACACCCTGCCACCGTCACTCGGCCGCAAAACATTGAGATTCCTGGGTTTTAAATTCTAGTAAATCCAAAACTCGTCTGAAATTCATGAAACTTGGCATGCTATCATGGAGCGGCATCAACATGCCGTGGTAAAATTTTTGTCCCATTTCGGGCAGGTTTGGGTATAAGCTTCTCACAAACCAGAGCTTCTCACAACAAGCGTGATGGTTTCGGTAGGGAACGTGCCGCCTTTAGGGACAAAACGATATCCGTTGCCTCTTATTACTTTCATAATTTTTCGAGTGTCAACATAGAACAACAGGAGTGTTGTGTTCAATATTGGAATTTTTCGGGGTTCGTTTGGACATTTTTATACATTAACTGGGTTTTCCAGGCATTTTATGCGCATAATTCAAATTTGAACTACATGCACATTCTCCTGTGCATACAAACTGGTTGAAAAATCAAATATGTGTCCTTGGTTGCATGCTTAGGTCCCATGCAAGAAATGGGAATGAATTTCACACACCCTGCCACCGTCACTCGGCCGCAAACATTGAGATGCCTGGGTTTTAAATTCTAATAAATCCAAAACTCGTCTGAAATTCATGAAACTTGGCATGCTATCATGGAGCGGCATCAACAGGCCGTGGTAAATTTTTGCTTTCACAAATTTTCGAGTGTCAACATAGAACAACAGGAGTGTTGTATTCAAATTTGGAATTTTTCGGGGTTTGTTTGGACATTTTTATACATTAACTGGGTTTTCCAGGCATTTTATGCGCATAATTCAAATTTGAACTACATGCACATTCTCCAGTGCATATAAACTGGTTGAAAAATAAAATATGTGTCCTCGGTTGCATGCTTAGGTCCCATGCAAGAAATGGGAATGAATTTCACACACCCTGCCACCGTCACTCGGCCACAAACATTGAGATACTTGGTTTTTAAATTCGATTAAATCCAAAACTCGTCTGAAATTCATGAAACTTGGCATGCTATCATGGAGCGGCCTCAAGATGCCGTGGTAAATTTTTCTCCCATTTCGGGCAGGTTTGGGTATAAGCTTCTCACAAACCAGAGCTTCTCACAACAAGCGTGATGGTTTCGGTAGGGAACGTGCCGCCTTTAGGGACAAAACGATATCCGTTGCCTCTTATTACTTTCTGAATTTTTCGAGTGTCAACATAGAACAACAGGAGTATTGTGTTCAATATTGGAATTTTTCGGGGTGCGTTTGGACATTTTTATACATTAACTGGGTTTTCCAGGCATTTTATGCGCATAATTCAAATTTGAACTACATGCACATTCTCCTGTGCATATAAACTGGTTGAAAAATCAAATATGTGTCCTTGGTTGCATGCTTAGGTCCCATGCAAGAAATGGGAATGAATTTCACATACCCTGCCACCGTCACTCGGCCGCAAACATTGAGATGCCTGGGTTTTAAATTCTAGTAAATCCAAAACTCGTCTGAAATTCATGAAACTTGGCATGCTATCATGGAGCGGCATCAACATGCCGTTGTAAATTTTTTGTCCCATTTCGGGCAGGTTTGGGTATAAGCTTCTCACAAACCAGAGCTTCTCACAACAAGCGTGATGATTTCGGTAGGGAACGTGCCGCCTTTAGGGACAAAACGATATCCGTTGCCTCTTATTACTTTCTGAATTTTTCGAGTGTCAACATAGAACAACAGGAGTGTTGTGTTCAAATTTGGAATTTTTCGGGGTTCGTTTGGACATTTTTGTACATTAACTGGGTTTTCCAGGCATTTTATGCACATAATTCAAATTTGAACTACATGCACATTCTCCTGTGCATATAAAATTGTTGAAAAATCAAATATGTGTCCTTGGTTGCATGCTTAGGTCCCATGCAAGAAATGGGAATGAATTTCACACACCCTGCCACCGTCACTCGGCCGCAAAACATTGAGATTCCTGGGTTTTAAATTCTAGTAAATCCAAAACTCGTCTCAAATTCATGAAACTTGGCATGCTATCATGGAGCGACATCAATATGCCTTGGTAATTTTTTGTCCCATTTGGGGCAGGTTTGGGTATAAGCTTCTCACAAACTAGAGCTTCTCACAACAAGCGTGATGGTTTCGGTAGGGAACGTGGCTCGTTTGGGGACGAAACGCCTCTTTTTGCTTTCAAAAATTTTCAAGTGTCAACATAGAACAACAGGAGTGTTGTATTCAAATTTGGAATTTTTCGGGGTTCGTTTGGACATTTTTATACATTAACTGGGTTTTCCAGGCATTTTATGCGCATAATTCAAATTTGAACTACATGCACATTCTCCAGTGCATATAAACTGGTTGAAAAATAAAATATGTGTCCTTGGTTGCATGCTTAGGTCCCATGCAAGAAATGGGAATGAATTTCACACACCCTGGCACCGTCACTCGGCCACAAACATTGAGATACTTGGTTTTTAAATTCTAGTAAATCCAAAACTCGTCTGAAATTCATGAAACTTGGCATGCTATCATGGAGCGGCATCAACATGCCGTTGTAAATTTTTTGTCCCATTTCGGGCAGGTTTGGGTATAAGCTTCTCACAAACCAGAGCTTCTCACAACAAGCGTGATGATTTCGGTAGGGAACGTGCCGCCTTTAGGGACAAAATGATATCCGTTGCCTCTTATTACTTTCTGAATTTTTCGAGTGTCAACATAGAACAACAGGAGCGTTGTGTTCAATATTGGAATTTTTCGGGGTTCGTCTGGACATTTTTATACATTAACTGGTTTTTCCAGGCATTTTATGTGCATAATTCAAAATTGAACTACATGCACACTCTCCTGTGCATATAAACTGGTTGAAAAATCAAATATGTGTCCTTGGTTGCATGCTTAGGTCCCATGCAAGAAATGGGAATGAATTTCACACACCCTGCCACCGTCACTCGGCCGCAAACATTGAGGTGCCTGGGTTTTAAATTCTAGTAAATCCAAAACTCGTCTGAAATTGATGAAACTTGGCAGGCTATCATGGAGCGGCATCAACATGCCGTGGTAAATTTTTTGTCCCATTTCGGGCAGGTTTGGGTATAAGCTTCACACAAACCAGAGCTTCTCACAACAAGCGTGATGATTTCGGTAGGGAACGTGCCGCCTTTAGGGACAAAACGATATCCGTTGCCTCTTATTACTTTCTGAATTTTTCGAGTGTCAACATAGAACAACAGGAGTGTTGTGCTCAATATTGGAATTTTTCGGGGTTCGTTTGGACATTTTTATACATTAACTGGGTTTTCCATTAATTTTATGCGCATAATTCAAATTTGAACTACATGCACATTCTCTTGTGCGTATAAAATGGTTGAAAAATCAAATATGTGTCCTTGGTTGCATGCTTAGGTCCCATGCAAGAAATGGGAATGAATTTCACACACACTGCCACCGTCACTGGGCCGCAAAACATTGAGATTACTGGGTTTTAAATTCTATTAAATCCAAAACTCGTCTGAAATTGATGAAACTTGGCAGGCTATCATGGAGCGGCATCAACATGCCGTGGTAAATCTTTTGTCCCATTTGGGCAGCTTTGTGTATAAGCTTCTCAGAAACCAGAGCTTCTCACAACAAGCGTGATGGTTTCGTTAGGGATAGTGCCACCTTTGGGGACGAAACGTTATCCGTTGCCTCTTATTGCTTTCTAAATGTTTCGAGTGTCAACATAGAACAACAGGAGTGTTGTGTTCAATTTTGGAATTTTTCGGGGTTCGTTTGGACATTTTTATACATTAACTGGGTTTACCGGGCATTTTATGCGCATAATTAAAGTTTGAACTACATGCACATTCTCCTGTGCATATAAAATGGTTGAAAAATAAAATATGTGTCCTTGGTTGCATGCTTAGGTCCCATGCAAGAAATGGGATTGAATTTCACACACCCTGCCACCGTCACTCGGCCACAAACATTGAGATACTTGGTTTTTAAATTCGATTAAATCCAAAACTCGTCTGAAATTCATGAAACTTGGCATGCTATCATGGAGCGGCCTCAAGATGCCGTGGTAAATTTTTGTCCCATTTCGGGCAGGTTTGGGTATAAGCTTCTCACAAACCAGAGCTTCTCACAACAAGCGTGATGGTTTCGGTAGGGAACGTGCCGCCTTTAGGGACAAAACGATATCCGTTGCCTCTTATTACTTTCTGAATTTTTCGAGTGTCAACATAGAACAACAGGAGTATTGTGTTCAATATTGGAATTTTTCGGGGTTCGTTTGGACATTTTTATACATTAACTGGGTTTTCCAGGCATTTTATGCGCATAATTCAAATTTGAACTACATGCACATTCTCCTGTGCATATAAACTGGTTGAAAAATCAAATATGTGTCCTTGGTTGCATGCTTAGGTCCCATGGAAGAAATGGGAATGAATTTCACACACCCTGCCACCGTCACTCGGCCGCAAACATTGAGATGCCTGGGTTTTAAATTCTAGTAAATCCAAAACTCGTCTGAAATTGATGAAACTTGGCAGGCTATCATGGAGCGGCATCAACATGCCGTGGGAAATTTTTTGTCCCATTTCGGGCAGGTTTGGGTATAAGCTTCTCACAAACCAGAGCTTCTCACAACAAGCGTGATGATTTTGGTAGGGAACGTGCCGCCTTTAGGGACAAAACGATATCCGTTGCCTCTTATTACTTTCTGAATTTTTCGAGTGTCAACATAGAACAACAGGAGTGTTGTGTTCAAATTTGGAATTTTTCGGGGTTCGTTTGGACATTTTTATACATTAACTGGGTTTTCCAGGCATTTTATGCACATAATTCAAATTTGAACTACATGCACATTCTCCTGTGCATATAAAATGGTTGAAAAATCAAATATGTGTCCTTGGTTGCATGCTTAGGTCCCATGCAAGAAATGGGAATGAATTTCACACACCCTGCCACCGTCACTCGGCCGCAAAACATTGAGATTCCTGGGTTTTAAATTCTAGTAAATCCAAAACTCATCTGAAATTCATGAAACTTGGCATGCTATCATGGAGCGACATCAATATGCCGTGGTAATTTTTTGTCCCATTTGGGGCAGGTTTGGATATAAGCTTCTCACAAACTAGAGCTTCTCACAACAAGCGTGATGGTTTCGGTAGGGAACGTGGCTCGTTTGGGGACGAAACGCCTCTTTTTGCTTTCAAAAATTTTCAAGTGTCAACATAGAACAACAGGAGTGTTGTATTCAAATTGGGAATTTTTCGGGGTTCGTTTGGACATTTTTATACATTAACTGGGTTTTCCAGGCATTTTATGCGCATAATTCAAAATTGAACTACATGCACATTCTCCAGTGCATATAAAATGGTTGAAAAATCAAATATGTGTCCTTGGTTGCATGCTTAGGTCCCATGCAAGAAATGGGAATGAATTTCACACACCCTGCCACCGTCACTCGGCCACAAACATTGAGATACTTGGTTTTTAAATTCTAGTAAATCCAAAACTCGTCTGAAATTCATGAAACTTGGCATGCTATCATGGAGCGGCATCAACATGCCGTTGTAAATTTTTTGTCCCATTTCGGGCAGGTTTGGGTATAAGCTTCTCACAAACCAGAGCTTCTCACAACAAGCGTGATGATTTCGGTAGGGAACGTGCCGCCTTTAGGGACAAAACGATATCCGTTGCCTCTTATTACTTTCTGAATTTTTCGAGTGTCAACATAGAACAACAGGAGCGTTGTGTTCAATATTGGAATTTTTCGGGGTTCGTTTGGACATTTTTATACATTAACTGGGTTTTCCAGGCATTTTATGTGCATAATTCAAATTTGAACTACATGCACATTCTCCTGTGCATATAAACTGGTTGAAAAATCAAATATGTGTCCTTGGTTGCATGCTTAGGTCCCATGCAAGAAATGGGAATGAATTTCACACACCCTGCCACCGTCACTCGGCTGCAAACATTGAGATGCCTGGGTTTTAAATTCTAGTAAGTCCAAAACTCGTCTGAAATTGATGAAACTTGGCAGGCTATCATGGAGCGGCATCAACATGCCGTGGTAAATTTTTTGTCCCATTTCGGGCAGGTTTGGGTATAAGCTTCTCACAAACCAGAGCTTCTCACAACAAGCGTGATGATTTCGGTAGGGAACGTGCCGCCTTTAGGGACAAAACGATATCCGTTGCCTCTTATTACTTTCTGAATTTTTCGAGTGTCAACATAGAACAACAGGAG